>NC_084619.1:71241035-71313535 GCF_033978795.1 Nerophis ophidion | reverse complement strand
GATATGAACGTCTTTCCCAATTAAGAAACAACATACCCCAATATAAACTTCTAAACCAGCGGTTTGAAACTTATTTTAGCTCAGGGGCCGGACTGATAAAATCATGGCGTAATAGCTTAAAAATAAAAACAACTTCAGATTTTTTTCTTTGTATTACTTTGGGCAACAATAGAACACACACATTCTGAAAAAAGTACTTAATACAAACAATTCTCTTGGCAAAACACTTAAAGTTAATTGAACATTTTGAGTAGAAAATTGGTGCAGTTTGAAAAACACCAGGAAAACTGCAAAGAACTCAGACTTTTTCCCAGTGTTTTTTACAAAAACATTAAACTGTAAGCACTTCCTGTTTAGCATTCTCATGCTGGCGGTTTAAACACGTCTTTAAAAAACGCAATGAGTGTTTTCTTAAACTGCCGCATTGGTGACCTCCGCAACTGCTACAACACATTCATTTATTACCATTCAAATATCGAAATTATAATATAAACAATCATCAACATGACAATGAAGTCAAGGTAGCATAACTACAAACTTAAACAATGTGAAAATGTTGGATTTAAGCATAAAATAAAAATAGAACAAACGACAAATGAAGAAAGGCACATTTTTACAACTGAGTTCAGGGTGCGTATCGTCCAGTCAAACAATTGCACTGCACGGAACTCTAACCACAAAGATGATGGTCACATTGACGTAGGTCTTTGCATCTTATCGTTTCGTTTTTTATCCGTTGACCGGATAATTTACAATTAAAGAAGGTATTGTGTGTCGTTACTGCATCAGTCTGCCGCCATCTGCTGGCTGCCACAACAGAAGCGGCCGATTGCTTGCAATTGGGTGCTTGAAGTCAGCTGACCCGTCATCTTTCAACACTGTCTAGTGTGATGTGGGTTACACTTGAATTGCGACATCTAATGGACACATTTGAAACAGAAGTTTCATTAAAAAATAAAAAAGTATCTAATTTTTATTCCTAGTAAACTCTTCTTGCGAGCCTAACATGTTCTACAAACACATTACTGTCCGAGGAAGTAAGATATGAAATTGTGCACATTGAACCTACAAACTGGGCTTTCTTCAACAGAGTCATTCTTCAATACTCAGGAATACACGACGGCAGTGTTTTTACAGTGCGTTCAAGGACCGCTGAACACTGTAAGACGCCACAACGCCTGCCAGAAATAATAAATAATAGATTTTGTTACACACTTTACATTTTAAACAAATCTTCAAGGGCAACAGTACAATCCAATATTTAAAACAATAAAAGCTTTGCCATTAAAACAGAGTACTGACTAAAACACACTGAAGTGAAGCAAAAAAAAAAACACAAAACATGCAAAATAGTCGCCTTTCTATCATTTATTGTATATATTTTTTTAAATAACCTGGTGTCAGGTTCAAACACCGAACTATCTATTAAACAAGACCAGAAGCAAGGAACCAGGCAGAGACAGAGTTCAATTTTGCTCATGAGGAGAAACCTATGGGGCTGCACACTCAGTTACAGTCTCTCAGACACAATACGTGCAGCTTTTTATACACAAAGTGACAAAAGGCTTGTTTCCTCGTGATCAAGTTAGTTTTGTTCTTTTATCGTTTATTTTTGCTGCTATTTTGCCCCGCTTTTTTTATTTATAAAAAATATACTTGTTTATTTTTTTACTTTTAAATGGACAAATGTTTAATAGTTCTTTAGATTTTGGTACCAGCCTAATGACCAGCACATCGATAACTAAAACTTTAAATAACTATAACTATAAATAAATATTAATGAAGGAATGAGTCATCTTTATTGTTACCAAGCTGTGATGAGGTGACGACTTGTCCAGGGTGTTCCCCGCCTTCCGCCCGAATGCAGCTGAGATAGGCTCCAGCACCTCCCGCGACCCTAAAAGGGACAAGCCGTAGAAAATGGTTGGATGGATGTTGTTAGTAAGCACATACCTAAAACTATCTTACGCTGAATTGAAAAGTTGATGGCTAAATTCCAGCCACTGAGTACGTGTCTGCTTTATTATCCCAGCGGTCGACCAATGCTTAAAATAGTCCATGACTATCAAAATAGTGGTTAGTTGCGGCACTACCTGCGGTTATGTAACGCTGAGCGAGAACATCCTGTTAGGACATCATTAAACAGTCACTATTACACTATACTCCTTCTGTTAATTTGTGTCCAAATGTCATTCTAGTACATTCCATGAGGCGTGTGTTGTGTGTTGTGTTGTGTTACTCTACTTGCACTACCAATGGTTTATTTACAAAGCACTTGTCATACGTCAAAGAATTGCAACACAAAGTGCTTTACAGACTCCAAAACAATACCTATATGACCCATAATCTAACACACACACACACACACACACACACACACACACACACACACACACACACACACACACACACACCAATGAATGCGAGCTGCAGGCACAGACACTGAAAGACTACGTTTACACTGCAGGCCAAAGTGACACAAGTCTGATCCATCCATCCATCCATTTCCTACCGCGTATTCCCTTTGGGGTTGCAGGGGGCGCTTGTGCCTATCTCAGCTACAATCGGGCAGAAGACGGGTACACCCTGGACAAGTTGCCATCTCATGACGCATGTAATATACAAATATGTATTGTCAATAGTGCACCAATAATAGTCTACATCAGGGGTGCCCATTACGTCGATCGCGAGCTACCAGTCGACCGCGGGGGGTGTGTCAGTCGATCTCCAGCCAGGCTTTTAAAAAAAATAGACCTAAAAATTAGTGATCATCAATCTTCACCAAGACGTCACTTAAATGACATTCACGGTACCGGAGGGTCTTGTGAGATGACGCTGGCTGCTGCAAGATCATTATTATGAAAATATGACCGAGAGGAAGGCGAGAAACACTTTTTATTTCAACAGACTCTCGCGCCGTACCTTCCGTCAAAACTCTAAAGGCCGACTGCACATTTCCTATCTTCACAATAAAAGCCCTGCTTCATGCTGCCTGCGCTAACTAAATACAGAGTCTCGGAAAACTGGCGTGCACAAGCGATCCCTCAGAAAGCTGGCGTGCACATCACTTGTGCACGCCAGCTTTCCGAGACTCTTATTTTGTTAGCGCAGGCAGCATGAAGCAGGGCTTTTATTATGAAGATAGGAAATGTGCAGTCGGCCTTTAGAGTTTTGACGGAAGGGACGGCGCTAAAGTCTGTTGAAATAAAAAGTGTTTCTCGCCTTCCTCTCTGTCATTTTTTCATAATAATGAACTGGCAGCAGCCAGCGTCATCTCACAAGACCCTCGGGTGCCGTGAATGTCAATCAAGCAAGCTACGGAATTTGCCGCCAATGTTTTTCTTGTAAAGTGTATGGAAGCTGGATGAATTAGATGCCAAAAAAAACCCACTTTCATGTGGTATTGTACACAAAGGACCACTTTTTTTCTCCTCCATTTGAAAATGTGGGCGTTATCATCATTACTGTCTGATTCCAATCAATGCAAGTCATCAGAATCAGGTAATACACCAACTTATATTCTTGTCTTCGTGAAAGAAAGACATCTATATGTGTTGCACATGCTTGTATTATCATTAAACACATTTAACTTGTTTACAAAAATGTCTTTCATAAATAAATAAATATAAATGATATATATAAATGAGGTAAATCCCCTCGAGTTGGTCAACTGAAAAGTAGCTCGCCTGCAGAAAAAGTGTGGGCACCCCTGGTCTACATGTAATATACAAATATGTATTGTCAATAATAGTCTACATGTAATATATAAATATGTATTGTCAATAGTGCACCAATAATAGTCTACATGTAATATATAAATTCTGTATTTTGATTCCGATGAAATGGCAATTGTTGAAAGACCAGAATTGACGCTGTGGTGTATTTGTTTACATGTTACGTACATTGCGTAAGTTGTTTACGTAAGTGAGTTGAAGAATAAATGTAACGTACAGTAGATCCACGCTGGTGCTCCCAAAGTCACGACCTTTAACCCCTGATGCTGAGGAAGGCTGTAAAGTGAAATATTAAGAACATAAGATCAAATACAAGTTAAACATATCAGGAAGTAGCGGTGTAGGAAAAAAATAGATTTCTTACTTGAAACGATTAATTGCTTGAAAACCTTTTCTTTTTTTTAAATTATTTTTACATCATTTTTGTTTAATCTGTCCTGTCCAGCCACTCAGACAAACCCTATAGTAGATGTAGATGATCTATATCTGATGTACATATTGAAGTGTGGCATACTTCTCCTGTTGTCTTATTTCTATTTGACTCTATTACATGTTTGGTAGAATTTTACAGAGCAAAACCAATTCTCTTAAGTAATATAGAAATTGATCAGAGATGTTTATCTATTTTGTGGAGGAATGGAGTTAATCATAGAACTTACACCCAGTGTTATTAAAAAGTATTGATTTTGGATTGAGAATCGTTTTGAATCAAGATATCATTCTGAATGGAATCGTTACCCTCAACAATCGAATCATGTGGTGCCCAAAGATTCATGGCCTTATTATGAAGATACAAAATATGTAGAGTAAATATGTAACAGATAAATAGAACTACCGTATTTCCTTGAATTGCCGCCGGGTATATAGTATGCACCTGCCTAGAATTTCCGCCGGGTCAAACTCGTCACGTCACGAGTGACACTTCACCTGTCATCATTTTCAAAATGGAGGAGGCTGATTTCAATCATTTTAAATCACTTAAAGGGAAGAAGATTAAGAGCCATTCAGTAGGATTTAAGGTCCAAGCTATTGAATATGCTAAAAAGAACAGTAAGCGGCTATGTTTTATTAATATACCGTAGCTGCGTGTGTCAAATATGAGTCATTAAATGACTCCCGCCTCCTGGTGGTAGAGGGCGCTAGTGATCCTTCTTCAATCAATCAATCAATGTTTACTTATATAGCCCTAAATCACTAGTGTCTCAAAGGGCTGCACAAACCACTACGACATCCTCGGTAGGCCCACATAAGGGCAAGGAAAAATTCACACCCAGTGGCACGTCGGTGACAATGATGACTATGAGAACCTTGGAGAGGAGGAAAGCAATGGATGTCGAGCGGGTCTAACATGATACTGTGAAAGTTCAATCCATAATGGATCCAACACAGTCGCAAGAGTCCAGTCCAAAGCGGATCCAACACAGTCGCAAGAGTCCAGTCCAAAGCGGATCCAACACAGGAGCGAGAGTCCCGTTCACAGCGGAGCCAGCAGGAAACCATCCCAAGCGGAGGCGGATCAGCAGCGCAGAGATGTCCCCAGCCGATACACAGGCGAGCAGTACATGGCCACCGGATCGGACCGGACCCCCTCCACAAGGGAGAGTGGGACATAGGAGGAAAATAAAAGAAACGGCAGATCAACTGGTCTAAAAAGGGAGTCTATTTAAAGGCTAGAGTATACAGATGAGTTTTAAGGTGAGACTTAAATGCTTCTACTGAGGTGGCATCTCAAACTTTTACCGGGAGGGCATTCCAGAGTACTGGAGCCCGAAATGAAAACGCTCTATAGCCCGCAGACTTTTTTTGGCCTTTGGGAATCACTTATAAGCCGGAGTCCTTTCTTGCGACTACTCGGCTGCAGAAGAAGTGACAACAAGCAGCAAGAGTGAGCAGCGATAGTTTATTTTTCCCTCTCGCTTGCACTTTTAACATGGGGGATTACATATCTAAAATAAAACAGTATTCTAAACTGGACTTTCAATCAAAGCAGGAGGTAATAAAGGAAGATCTCCATTGAGACAGAGAGACTTTTAAAACTGAAGAAAAATAAGGAAGACTTCTATAAACAAGTTATCAATGCTTTTGATCAGAAGGAGCTGCGCATGGACTTCATTTATAAGTAAAGGTCAAACCATAATAAAGTGTTTTCAATTAAATGTGCTTTTCATGATGGTATCCTTACATCACACTCAAATTTATAAATGCATGCCTAAATTTGCCGCATGCCTTTGGTAAGCACCGGAGTGAGAAGAGGTTTTAAATTAATTAGCGCCCTGGCGGCTATTCAAGGAAATACGGTACTCGGAGTCAAGCATAAGATAATAAGTAAAACCCTAATAAATTGTATAAATTAGATTAAATCCAAAATCTGGGTCTTTAAAATATGTTTTTTCAGGTCAAAAGGTTTAATCTTAGTGCGACTAAAAGCACTCACCTTTCCACTCCTGTGCTTTTGTTTGTTTTCACATGTGCCAAATTAAGTTGTTAGCTTCACTTTTTTAACTCCACTTTCATTCCTTCAAGAGAGAAAAAAAGAAAGTAGACGAGCCCGCGCCACATTCTGCTTGAAAAATGTTGGGGGTGTTGTCCATCAGGGCTCTTGAGGCTGCTAATGGTTGCCAGATGTGCAGGTTAGAGCGGGGCCATTGGAGCAGCGACCTCTGGCGGCCGTGCGTCTTACTACAACTCGGATACGCCAGCTCTTTTTCTTTCAGCTTTCCATTCTTCCCGTGCACTTTGGAATTCCCTTGTCATCACAAATTGTTGCAGCCGCTCCCTCTTAAGCTCCCCCGGAGAAGTCCAAACATTCACTTTGCGAGCTGCGACGTTGTAACAATAAATTCTGTGCAGTCTGAAGGCCGTACTGTAAATGGGAGATGCGGGGTGGGCTGTTCCTGGAAGGCTCTTTGTGTGTGTGTGTGTGTGTGTGTGTGTGTGTGTGTGTGTGTGTGTGTGTGTGTGTGTGTGTGTGTGTGTGTGTGTCGGGTGTGTGTCTGTGTCGGGTGTGTGTGTCGGGTGTGTGTGTCGGGTGCGTTGCCAGACTGAATCATTGGTGTAAGGCAGGGGTGCCCATTACGTCGATCGCGAGCTACCATTCGACCGCGGGGGGTGTGTCAGTCGATCTCGAGCCAAGCTTTTTAAAAAAATAGACCTAAAAATTAGTGATCATCAATCTTCACCAAGACGTCACTTAAATGACATTCACGGTACCGGAGGGTCTTGTGAGATGACGCTGGCTGCTGCAAGATCATTATTATAAAAATATGACCGAGAGGAAGGCGGGAAACACTTTTTATTTCAACAGACTCTCGCGCCGTACCTTCCGTGAAAACTCTAAAGGCCGACTGCACATTTCCTATCTTCACAATAAAAGCCCTGCTTCATGCTGCCTGCGCTAACTAAATACAGAGTCTCGGAAAACTGGCGTGCACAAGCGATCCCTCAGAAAGCTTTCCGAGACTCTTATTTTGTTAGCGCAGGCAGCATGAAGCAGGGCTTTTATTGTGAAGATAGGAAATGTGCAGTGGGCCTTTAGAGTTTTGACGGAAGGGACGGCGCGAAAGTCTGTTGAAATAAAAAGTGTTTCTCGCCTTCCTCTCTGTCATTTTTTCATAATAATGAACTGGCAGCAGCCAGCGTCATCTCACAAGACCCTCGGGTGCCGTGAATGTCAATCAAGCAAGCTACGGAATTTGCCGCCAATGTTTTTCTTGTAAAGTGTATGGAAGCTGGATGAATTAGATGCCAAAAACCAACCACTTTCATGTGGTATTGTACAGAAAGGACAACTTTTTTTTCTCCTCCATTTGAAAATGTGGGCGTTATCATCATTACTGTCTGATTCCAATCAATGCGAGTCATCAGAATCAGGTAATACACCAACTTATATTCTTGTCTTCGTGAAAGAAAGACATCTATATGCCGGAGTCTTTTGAACGCAGATTTCTTGCCGGGACATATGGTGCAATACAATCGGCAAGATAGGCTGGAGCTAGACCGTGTAGTATTTTATACGTAAGTAGTAAAACCTTAAAGTCACATCTTAAGTGCACAGGAAAGCCAGTGCAGGTGAGCCAGTACAGGCGTAATATGATCAAACTTTCTTGTTGTCAAAAGTCTAGCAGCCGCGTTTTGTACCAACTGTAATCTTTTAATGCTAGACATGGGGAGACCCGAAAATAATACGTTACAGTAATCGAGGCGAGACGTAACAAACGCATGGATAATGATCTCAGCGTCTTTAGTGGACAAAATGGAGCGAATTTTTGCGATATTACGGAGATGAAAGAAGGCCGTTTTAGTAACGCTTTTAATGTGTGACTCAAAGGAGAGAGTTGGGTCGAATTTCGGATGTACTTTGTGGACGCCGTCTGCTCCACACACTGCAAGTCTTTGCTGTCGTCCAGCATTCTGTTTTTGTTTACTTTGCAGCAAGTTCAGTTTTAGTTTTGTTTTGCATAGCCATCCCTATGCTTCTGTGCCTTTTGCTTTCCGTTTTCTTCATTTTTGGTTTAAGCGTTACATACCTTTTTACCTGCACACAGTCTCCCGCTGTGCTCCGCATATTGGGCTCACGACAAACCAACCTCAAGGCGTTGAGACCACTGGCTGCCACCTACTGAGATGGAGTACTACATGGTCACCCTGCTGAGCTCTAGACAGCACAAGCACTGGACAACGGCACTTTATTAGCAGATTTTAATCATTGATTTGCAAAAAATATTTTTTGGACCAATTAGGTGACGTTACGTTGCATCATTTCCCACGGCACAGCAGACATTGTCTTACGCGGCACAGTGGTTGAAAAACATTGGCTTAGATCACCAGATCGCCCATAAGGACCAGATGAGTCGCCCGCTGGCCTGTTCTAAAAATAGCTCAAATAGCAGCACTTACCAGTGAGCTGCCGCTATTTTTTTAAATTGTATTTATTTACTAGCAAGCTGGTCTCACTTTGCTGGACATTTTTAATTCTAAGAGAGACAAAACTCAAATAGAATTTGAAAATCCAAGAAAATATTTTGAGACTTGGTCTTCACTTGTTTAAATAAATTAATATTTTTTTTACTTTGCTTCTTATAACTTTCAGAAAGACAATTTTGGAGAAAAAAATACAACCATAAAAATAATTTTTGGATTTTTAAACACGTATACCTTTTTACCTTTTAAATTCCTTCCTCTTCTTTCCTGACAATTTAAATCAATGTTCAAGTATTTATTTAATTTTTTTAATTGTAAAGAATAATAAATACATTTTGATTTAATTCTTCATTTTAGCTTCTGTTTTTTTGACAAAGAATATTTGTGAAATATTTCTTCAAACTTATGATTAAAATTAAAAAAAAATATTCTAGCAAATCTAGAAAATCTGTAGAATTTCTTTTAAAATTGTTGTTCTGGAAAATCTAGAAGAAATAATGATTTGTCTTTGTTAGAAATATAGCTTGGTCCAATTTGTTATATATTCTAACAAAGTGCAGATTGGATTTTAACTTATTTAAAACATGTCATCAAAATTCTAAAATTAAATTTAATCAGGAAAAATTCCTTATGCTGTTCCGTAAATTATTTTTTAATTTTTTCAAAAAGATTCGAAATAGCTAGTTTCTCTCTTATTTTTTTCAGTTGAATTTTGAATTTTAAAGAGTCGAAATTGAAGATAAACTGTTTCAAAATGTAATTTTCATTTTTTTTGTGTGTGTTTTCTCCTTGTTTAAATCGTTCAATTAAGTGTTTTTTTCATCATTAATTCTCTACAAAAAACCTTCCGTAAAAGGAAAAAAAATGTACGACGGAATGACAGACAGAAATACCCATTTTTTTAACACATATATGTATATGTATATATATATGTATATATATATATATATATATATATATATTAGGGCTGGGCAACGATTAAACATTTTAATCAAAGTTAATCGCACTATTTCTCTGATTAATTGCGATTAACTGCATTGTATACGCAAAGCCCAATAATGAATTCAAAAGTAGTGTGTAGTGCACCTTTATTGGAATATTCTCCCACATGAACAAAAGCGCCAAAACATTTGTTGTGCAAACACAATTTAAATCAGTCCTTGTTAAACAGTAGCAGTTAAATAGCATATTTGATGAAAATCAACTCAAAAAATTTAAGCTTATTGCCACTGCCAGGGTATTTAAGTTATCCTGTTTGTTATGGAAAATAAATATAATCTACATACAAATCTCTGAGCCACAATCATAACATCTGAACAGGCAATTTCTGAGGTAACAGCAGAAACATTTTTTTTTATCAGGGATCTTATGTTTAAAAAACCTATATTATAGGTAGTGGGCTGTTTTAGGGAATTTTTGATCAAATTATCCGTAGTAGCAATATTAATAATGTTGTGTTTATTCTGCGTAGTGCACTTAAAATAATTATGACCATATCTAGGAATTGATATGATGGGAATTTTCCGATTGTTTGCTTGGTGCTTTGATAAACTGAACGCATATACATGGTACTACATTGTGATGTTATGAGCCAGGGAAAAAAAGAACTACCCTACCCAGCATGCAACAGGAGTGAGGAGCATGCGCGGTAGCCCGGTATAGGTTGTGTCGCCATGACGGCATCTTGTATGTTGTGATATGCACGCTCTGAAAGCAAACGTTAAGAACTCAGCCAACACTCCTGGTCTGCATTATTCATAAATAGACAGACAACACATATACTCCGCTGCTTCACAGGCCGCTGGATGTAGCCGGCAAAGTATTCCCATGCTAGCTAGCCGCTCTAGCAAGCACGCGTCATTCAGTCCAAAACGGCCCGATCTATCCACATCCAGAATTGTCTGGCGGTCGTAAGTGATCCCGGAGTGACCACGCTGTAAGCCAGCCATGAAATTTGCAGAATTGTCCGGTATTTTTGCCAAATGTTCCATCTTTACCAAGAGCCATCTTGTTAAGAAAAGGCGTTAACAAAATAAAAGCATGTAAACAACATACGCAAATGTGCGATAAAATAATTGTCGGCGTTAATAGATTGATGAGTTAACTCATAATTAACGCACTAATTTGCCCACCCCTAATATATATATATATATATTAAAGTTAAATTGAACAAATTGGCTATTTCTGGAAATGTATTTAAGTGTGTATCAAACTGGTAGCCCCTCGCATTAATCAGAAGCCAAGAAGTAGCTCTTGGTTTCAAAAAGGTTGACCCCTGCTCTAGACTATGGCATGAAAACCGTAAGTGCCTTGAGGTCACGTGACTGCAACCCAGCTATAGTATTGGAAATACTATAGCTGGGTACAATGGCTATGAGTTGTTGTTTTTTCCCTTGGCCTCAGTCTGGACCCCTTCTCCAGGGGCCCAGGCCTAGACCGATTTGTTTTAATTTTATTTTTATTTTATTTTATTTTAATCTTTTTTTTTTTTTCCTCCCATTCCCCCCCACTTGTTTACCTGTGTGTCACCTTTTTTGTAAGGTACGCCGGAAGTTGGTCCTGTTCTGTCTCCCTGTAATGTTTGTCTGATCTTGAATGGGATTGTGCTGAAAATTGTAATTTCCCCCTCAGGGATTAATAAAGTATGTCTGATTCTGATATTTTTGTTCAAATGTTTTTATTTTGAGTTTGTTTTTGCAAGTGTGCCTTGTTACTGAAAACTTGACTTTTTTTCAAGTTGTTTTGAAATGTGATGAAGTCATAGAAGTTGTTTGTGGATTGGAAGAAGTTGTTAGGGTTTTAGTGCGGTGTTGCCACGTAGTAGCAGGACAGGAAGGAGGAGGAGTCTTCTCTGCAGTGACACACGCGGTCACATGATGTCTGTCGTCCAGTCGGGCTTGAGCGCATCATCCTCATCATCATCATCCAGCTCGGTGGTCTGCACCAACTTGACTGATGGATGGCCTGAATATCAAACCTGGGAGTCGCGACAGATGCCCCTCCCCCACAATTTGTTGCAGGCCGCGCTTTCCTCTGGCAGCCTGTTAAAGTGTGACTCAGGGCGCCAATTACCACGTTAGGCTTTTCTGAGGCAGACTCGCCGCCACATGTCGGCTGTAAAGAGTCTCTGAGCGGCCATGTCGTGTTGACTTCTTCTCTCTCTCTCCTCCGCAGATCCACACATCAAAGTGTGCGGCAAGAGGGAAGACGTGAGGGAAGCCAAAGACAGGATCATGTTGGTGCTCGACACAAAGGTAAACATCCTCATGCTGACTTCCCTCCGGGCAGGAGGCTGCGTTGCCATGGCCACAGAATGGCACACCTTGCTGACTGTGCTGCAGCACCCCCTGGGGGCAGCCAGTCACCATGCACACCTGTGTGCCGCCTAATAGGACACGTCCAAACACTTCAATAAGCACACTTGTGCAGTCCAATGAGGACCAAACAATGGGTACACCTGTACAGTCCAATGAGGACCAAACAATAGGTACACCTGTGCAGTCCAATGAGGACAAAACAATGGGTACACCTGAGCAGTCCAATGGGGACAAAACAATAGGTACACATGTGCAGTCCAATGAGGACAAAACAATAGGTACACCTGTGCAGTCCAATGTGGACAAAACAATAGGTACACCTGTGCAGTCCAATGTGGACAAAACAATAAGCACACCTGTGCAGTCCAATGTGGACAAAACAATAGGTACACCTGTGCAGTCCAATGTGGACAAAACAATAGGTACACCTGTGCAGTCCAATGTGGACAAAACAATAGGTACACCTGTGCAGTCCAATGTGGACAAAACAATAAGCACACCTGTGCAGTCCAATGTGGACAAAACAATAGGTACACCTGTGGAGTCCAATGAGGACAAAACAATAGATACACCTGTGCAGTCCAATGAGGACCAAACAATAGGTACACCTGTGGAGTCCAATGAGGACCAAACAATAGGTACACCTGTGCAGTCCAATGTGGACAAAACAATAGGTACACCTGTGCAGTCCAATGAAGACCAAACAATAGGTACACCTGTGCAGTCCAATGAGGACAAAACAATAGGTACACTTGTGGAGTCCAATGATGACCAAACAATAGGTACACCTGTGCAGTCCAATGAGGACCAAACAATAGGTACACATGTGCAGTCCAATGAGGACCAAACAATAGGTACGCCTGTGCAGTCCAATGAGGACAAAACAATAGGTACACCTGTGCAGTCCAATGAGGACAAAACAATAGGTACAACTGTGCAGTCCAATGAGGACCAAACAATAGGTACACCTGTGCAGTCCAATGAGGACAAAACAATAGGTACACCTGTGGAGTCCAATGAGGACCAAACAATAGGTACACCTGTGCAGTCCAATGAGGACCAAACAATAGGTACACCTGTGCAGTCCAATGAGGACCAAACAATAGGTACACCTGTGCAGTCCAATGAGGACAAAACAATAGGTACAACTGTGCAGTCCAATGAGGACCAAACAATAGGTACACCTGTGCAGTCCAATGAGGACAAAACAATAGGTACACCTGTGGAGTCCAATGAGGACCAAACAATAGGTACACCTGTGCAGTCCAATGAGGACCAAACAATAGGTACACATGTGCAGTCCAATGAGGACCAAACAATAGGTACACCTGTGCAGTCCAATGAGGACAAAACAATAGGTACACCTGTGCAGTCCAATGAGGACAAAACAATAGGTACACCTGTGCAGTCCAATGAGGACAAAACAATAGGTACACCTGTGCAGTCCAATGAGGACAAAACAATAGGTACACCTGTGCAGTCCAATGAGAACAAAAGGACACAATTTTGGGTGTTTCACTTAATTTGACAATGTGTTTGTCACAGTGGGAGGTCTAGAACTTCACTCTGTCATGCTGAGAGCTCTTTAGAATATTTGGACTTTTCTCATGTTGCTGAATAAAGTAACCACATTTTAGAAACACTTAAGTATGAGTGAAAAAACTGCAAATAGGAGAGAAAAAATTGTAATTTTTTTACAACCAATTTTAATACTTTATTCTTGTAAAATTAAATTTTCCTTCCTGTAATATTCTGAACAATTCCCTGGAAAATTACATCGCTTCTCCTATAATATAT
The DNA here is from genome assembly GCF_033978795.1 of Nerophis ophidion. Lineage (NCBI taxonomy): Eukaryota > Metazoa > Chordata > Actinopteri > Syngnathiformes > Syngnathidae > Nerophis > Nerophis ophidion. The sequence goes on along the minus strand of NC_084619.1, from coordinate 71,299,767 downwards.
TTAAATCAATTTCACGTAAGATAACAATTTTTTTCATGAAAAATCAGAACGATGTATTTATTGTAAGTGTCTCATCTCATGCTAAATAAGATAACAATATTTTAGAAAACACCTCAGTATGAGTGCAAAAACCGCAAATAGGAACCAATTTTACTGCTTTAGTCTTGTAGAATTACATTTTTCTTCCTGTAATATTTGCCAAAAATATTTGTAAAATTACATCTTTTCCCCTATAATATTGTGAATCAATGCATGTAAGATTACATTTGTTTTTCAAGAATAGTATCAATTATTTGTTTATGAATGTATATATATATATTTATCGTAAATAAATGCCTCATGACATGTTGCTAAATAAAGTGACCATGAAAATGAGTGCAAATAGGAGATAAAGATACGTCATTTTACAGATTCATTCTTTTAGAACAAATTCTTATAAAAGGACATCGGTTCTCCTACGTTTTCAATCAATTCATGTTTGAATGATTCTTTAGACGGAATAAAAACATCTGGCAATAAAAAATTACACAAAAAAACTAGAAAATGCAATTTTTGGGGAAATTGCATGTGAATACCGGACTTAAACGCTAAAGTTAGCATGCCAACAGTCAGAATGCATCAAGTACATGACAGTAAAGCACATGGAAGTGAAATTAGCTGAAAATGTTTTCTTTTAACGTTAGCATGCTAACAGTTAGCATGTGTCAAGTACCGAGTGTTCAAGAATGTTTGGCTGGGAAATTGGCTTTAAAAAGTTAGTATGCTAATGTTAGTAGGTTAGAATTCTAATTGTTAGCATGCTAACAGTTAGCATGTGTCAAGTACCGAGTGTTCAAGAATGTTTGGCTGTGAAATTGGCTTTAAAAAGTTAGTATGCTAATGTTAGTAGGTTAGAATTCTAATTGTTAGCATGCTAACAGTAGCATGTGTCAAGTACCAAATTATGTGACTCTTAGGTGTAAATCAGCCGCTAAATCGGCAAAAAAATTAGCGCGTTAATCGTTAGCATCGTTAGCAAATTTGGCTAAAAAAAATAGTTAGCATGCTAAAGTGGGTAATGTTGTCTGAGGCTCAGCCAATCAGGTTGTTTTGGTCTGGTCTAGAATCCAACACAACTGTGTCATTTCTATTTCAAGTCTCTTTGCCCATTTTCATGTTGGAAAAGGCTTCATTTAGGGAAAATGTACATAGAATATGCTTTGTTAGCAAAAACACAAAGCTAAGATATGGATGTTGTGCTGAGAGAGTTTAATATATCAGTATCTTTAATATACAAAATGTATCAAAGTGGCCCCGCATCCTTGCTGGAAAAAGTTCGGACACCCCTGTTTTAAATGACCATTTTAGTAAAAAATCAGTTAAAATAGAACAGAAAGTACTTTATTGATCCCTGCGGGGATTTTTCAGCACCACAGTTTGCTCACAATAGACAATAAACACTTGGGTATTGTTTTAAATGTGATTAATATAAATACAGTCTATTATACAGCATTATTCACATGTGAATAATGCTGTATAATAGACTGTATTTATATTATTCACATGTGAATAACACTGTATTTATGTTATTCACGTGTGAATAATATAAATACAGTTTATTACACAGCATTATTCACATGTGAATAACATAAATACAGTGTTATTCACATGTGAATAACATAAATACAGTGTTATTCACATGTGAATAATATAAATACATTATAGATTTAAGTACATAGGAAGTTCTTTCCATGGTTTAAATGAAAGTGTTCTGCTAATCATTGTTGGTGGTCTTCTGTGCAGAGTAACAGGGTGACGCTGAAGATGGACGTGTCTCACACGGAGCACTCGCACGTGATCGGCAAAGGCGGCAACAACATCAAGAGGGTGATGGAGGAGACGGGATGCCACATCCACTTCCCCGACTCCAACAGGAACAACCAGACAGAGAAAAGCAACCAGGTGTGTTGAGTATTTATGCGAGGCAAGCACTCTTGTCCCCATAGGTGTGTCCTCCCACACCTTGACCTTGACCTTGTTCCATAGTTGTGTGTCCTCCCACACCTTGACCTTGAACTTGTTCCATAGTTGTGTCCTATCAAACCTTGACCTTGTTCCATAGTTGTGTCCTCTCAAACCTTGACCTTGTTCTATAATTGTGTCCTCCCACACCTTGACCTTGTTCCGTAGTTGTGTCCTCTCAAACCTTGACCTTGTTCCGTAGTTGTGTCCTCCTTGACCTTGACCTTGTTCCATAGTTGTGTCCTATCAAACCTTTACCTTGTTCCATAATTGTGTCCTCTCAAACCTTGACCTTGTTCTATAATTGTGTCCTCCCACACCTTGACCTTGTTCCGTAGTTGTGTCCTCTCAAACCTTGACCTTGTTCTATAATTGTGTCCTCCCACACCTTGACCTTGTTCCGTAGTTGTGTCCTCTCAAACCTTGACCTTGTTCCGTAGTTGTGTCCTCCTTGACCTTGACCTTGTTCCATAGTTGTGTCCTATCAAACCTTTACCTTGTTCCATAGTTGTGTCCTCTCAAACCTTGACCTTGTTCTATAATTGTGTCCTCCCACACCTTGACCTTGTTCCGTAGTTGTGTCCTCTCAAACCTTGACCTTGTTCCGTAGTTGTGTCCTCCTTGACCTTGACCTTGTTCCATAGTTGTGTCCTCTCAAACCTTGACCTTGTTCCATAGTTGTGTCCTCCCAAACCTTGACCTTGTTCCATAGTTGTGTCCTCCTTGACCTTGTTCCATAGTTGTGTCGTCTCAAACCTTGAGCTTGTTCCATAGTTGTGTCCTCCCAAACCTTGACCTTGTTCCATAGTTGTGTCCTCTCAAACCTTGACCTTGAACTTGTTCCTTAGTTGTGTCCTCTTTGACCTTGTTCCATAGTTGTGTCCTCTCAAACCTTGACCTAGTTCCATAGTTGTGTCCTCCCACACCTTGACCCTGACCTTGTTCCATAGTTGTGTCCTCCCGCACCTTGACCTTGTTCCATAGTTGTCTCCTCCTTGACCTTGACCTACGGACACAAATGCCAATGTTGGTATTTTTCTCCAAGTGGCGCCGCCCACACGTCAGCGGAAGCTTCCTTCTACTCGGGCAGTAACTAGACGTTTAGCAACTTGAGAGTTGGTGTGCGTGGTGGCCTGCCAGCTGCAGAGGGCCGCCCCTGCTGATTCCTAAATGGACATCAACGTCCCGACTCCTCTGTTGTTTCAGCTGGGCCACTTTGACACTTTTCTCTGCTGGAGGCCATGTGGAGTAAGTGGAGGTGCCACCTGGCTTCTTTCATGACACAAAAGGCCCGTCTGTATCCTGAATTGGCCGATAGTCCAAATATCTGTCTGGCTTTTCAAGCGGCTTACCTTCAGATAGTTTTACAGTCTATATATGTGGTTTTTTGAAGTGGCCTGTATCAAATAAGCAACACCTGAAATGACAACATTTCACAGGAGGAACAGTCAAGGGAAGCAGAAACATGCCTGAAACTTTCTTCGGGTTTCAAACATTTTTATATAGCAAATACTCCACACAACATGTGACATGTAAAGTTACATGTCAACAACATGTGACATGTAAAGTTACATTTCAACATGTGACATGTAAAGTTACATTTCAACATGTGACATCAACATGTGAAATGTAAAGTTACATTTCAACATGTGACATGTAAAGTTACATTTCAACATGTGACATGTAAAGTTACATTTCAACATGTGACATGTAAAGTTACATTTCAACATGTGACATGTAAAGTTACATTTCAACATGTGACATGTAAAGTTATATGTCAACAACATGGGACATGTAAAGTTACATCTGAACAACATTTGACATGTAAAGTTACATCTGAACAACATTTGACATGTAAAGTTACATCTGAACAACATTTGACATGTGAAGTTACATGTCAACAACATTTGACATGTAAAGTTACATGTCAACAACAAGTGACATATAAAGTTACATGTCAACATGTGACATGTAAAGTTACATTTCAACATGTGACATGTAAAGTTACATTTCAACATGTGACATGTCAAGTTACATTTCAACATGTGACATGTAAAGTTACATTTCAACAACATGGGACATGTAAAGTTACATTTCAACATGTGACATGTAAAGTTACATGTCAACAACATGTGACATGTAAAGTTACAGTTCAACAACATGGGACATGTAAAGTTACATTTCAACAACATGGGACATGTAAAGTTACATTTCAACATGTGACATGTAAAGTTACATTTCAACATGTGACATGTAAAGTTAAATTTCAACATGTGACATGTAAAGTTACATTTCAACAACATGGGACATGTAAAGTTACATTTCAACAACATGGGACATGTAAAGTTACATTTCAACAACATGGGACATGTAAAGTTACATTTCAACATGTGACATGTAAAGTTACATTTCAACATGTGACAGGTAAAGTTACATTTCAACATGTGACATGTAAAGTTACATTTCAACATGTGACATGTAAAGTTACATTTCAACAACATGGGACATGTAAAGTTACATTTCAACAACATGGGACATGTAAAGTTACATTTCAACATGTGACATGTAAAGTTACATTTCAACATGTGACATGTAAAGTTACATGTCAACAACATGGGACATGTAAAGTTACATTTCAACATGTGACATGTAAAGTTACATTTCAACATGTGACATGTAAAGTTACATTTCAACATGTGACAGGTAAAGTTACATTTCAACATGTGACATGTAAAGTTACATTTCAACATGTGACATGTAAAGTTACATTTCAACAACATGGGACATGTAAAGTTACATTTCAACATGTGACATGTAAAGTTATATGTCAACAACATGGGACATGTAAAGTTACATCTGAACAACATTTGACATGTAAAGTTACATCTGAACAACATTTGACATGTAAAGTTACATCTGAACAACATGTGACATGTAAAGTTACATTTCAACATGTGACATGTAAAGTTACATTTCAACATGTGACATGTAAAGTTACATTTCAACATGTGACATGTAAAGTTACATTTCAACATGTGACATGTAAAGTTACATTTCAACATGTGACATGTAAAGTTACATTTCAACAACATGGGACATGTAAAGTTACATTTCAACAACATGGGACATGTAAAGTTACATTTCAACATGTGACATGTAAAGTTACATTTCAACATGTGACATGTAAAGTTACATTTCAACATGTGACATGTAAAGTTACATTTCAACATGTGACATGTAAAGTTACATTTCAACATGTGACATGCAAAGTTACATTTCAACATGTGACATGTAAAGTTACATTTCAACATGTGACATGTAAAGTTACATTTCAACATGTGACATGTAAAGTTACATTTCAACAACATGGGACATGTAAAGTTACATCTGAACAACATTTGACATGTAAAGTTACATGTCAACAACATGTGACATGTAAAGTTACATTTCAACATGCGACATGTAAAATTACATTTCAACATGCGACATTTAAAGTTACATGTCAACAACATGTGACATGTAGAGTTACATTTCAACATGTGACATGTAAAGTTACATGTCAACAACATGTGACATGAAAAGTTACATTTCAACATGTGACATGTAAAGTTACATTTCAACATGTGCCATGTAAAGTTACATTTCAACATGTGACATGTAAAGTTACATTTCAACATGTGACATGTAAAGTTACATTTCAACAACAAGTGACATGTAAAGTTACATTTTAACATGTGACGTGTAAAGTTTTGATTGATTGATTGATTGATACTTGTATTAGTAGATTGCACAGTACAGTACATATTCCGTACAATTGACCACTTAATGGTAACACCCCAATAAGTTTTTCAACTTGTTTAAGTCGGGGTCCACGTTACTCAATTCATGGTAAAGTTACATTTCAACATGTGACATGTAAAGTTACATTTCAACATGTGACATGTAAAGTTACATGTCAACAACATGGGACATGTAAAGTTACATCTGAACAACATTTGACATGTAAAGTTACATGTCAACATGTGACATGTAAAGTTACATTTCAACAACATGTGACATGTAAAGTTACATTTCAACATGGGACATGTAAAGTTACATTTCAACAACATGGGACATGTAAAGTTACATTTCAACATGTGACATGTAAAGTTACATTTCAACATGTGACATGTAAAGTTACATGTCAACATGTGACAGGTAAAGTTACATTTCAACAACATGTGACATGTAAAGTTACATTTCAACATGGGACATGTAAAGTTACATTTCAACAACATGGGACATGTAAAGTTACATTTCAACATGTGACATGTAAAGTTACATTTCAACATGTGACATGTAAAGTTACATTTCAACATGTGACATGTAAAGTTACATTTCAACAACATGTGACATGTAAAGTTACATTTCAACATGTGACGTGTAAAGTTACATTTCAACATGTGACACGTAAAGTTACATTTCAACATGTGACATGTAAAGTTACATTTCAACATGTGACATGTAAAGTTACATGTCAACAACATGGGACATGTAAAGTTACATCTGAACAACATTTGATATGTAAAGTTACATCTGAACAACATTTGACATGTAAAGTTACACGTCAACAACATGGGACATGTAAAGTTACATCTGAACAACATGTGACATGTAAAGTTACATTTCAACATGTGACATGTAAAGTTAAATTTCAACATGTTACATGTAAAGTTACATTTCAACATGGGACATGTAAAGTTACATTTCAACATGTGACATGTAAAGTTACATTTCAACATGTGACATGTAAAGTTACATTTCAGCAACATGTGAAGTTACATTTGAACAACATATAAATATGTTTCAGTGTTGTTCAGTACACTTTGGAAACATGTGTTGATCATTGACTTTTTGTGATTCTTTCAAGGCATTTTCTTGAAAAACCAAATCATATATTCCAAATTGTTGGAAAAGGTTTGAGGCACCAAGAGGGACTGGCACTGATAAGATTTTTACAGTTCCGGTTCCATTTTTTAATTCTGCTTAACAGTTCTCTTGTTGATTGTTATCTGGAAAGAAAGAGGGGAAAAAATGTGAATTAGCCCCAATTTAGTGTCGTTTAGAGCAGGAGTGTGCAATCGTTCTGCCTCCGAGGGCCAAAGTGAAAATGTGCCAAAGGTCTGCGGGCCAAACAGCAATTTTCACCACTGTTATTATAAAACATTATTTTTACTAATCACTTCTTTCACTTTATTGACAAGTTACCTTCAAGGTGTTTGGTCTTAGTCCAAATTATAGAAAAGTTGTGTCCTTTCGACCCCGCTAGATACCTGAACTGGACTATGTGAGAGAACAAATATCAGAATTGGATTGTTTTTAACAATAATACGTTGTTTTTGTATACTTCTTCTCTAATACACTGTTCGGGTTTCTGTCAGGTTCGAACACCGATGACATCTATTAAACAAGACAAGAAGCAAGGAATTAAACAAAGACTGGATTCATCCATCCATCCATCTTCTTCCGCTTATCCGAGGTCGGGTCGCGGGGGCACAGCCTAAGCAGGGAAACCCAGACTTCCCTCTCCCAGCCACTTCGTCTAGCTCTTCCCGGGGGATCCCGAGGCGTTCCCAGGCCAGCCGGGAGACATAGTCTTCCCAACGTGTCCTGGGTCTTCCCCGTGGCCTCCTACCGGTTGGACGTGCCCTAAACACCTCCCTAGGGAGGCGTTCGGGTGGCATCCTGACCAGATCCCCGAACCACCTCATCTGGCTCCTCTCGATGTGAAGGAGCAGCGGCTTTACTTTGAGTTCCTCCCGGATGGCAGAGCTTCTCACCCTATCTCTAAGGGAGAGACCTGGAAACTCATTTCGGCCGTTTGTACCCGTGATCTTATCCTTTCGGTCATGACCCAAAGCTCATGACCATAGGTGAGGATGGGAACGTAGATCGACCGGTATATTGAGAGCTTTGCCTTCCGGCTCAGCTGGATTCAATTCAATTCAAGACTGGATTCAATTTAGCTCAATGAAGAGAAATGTCTCGGCTGTACTCTTGTACAGTCTTCCACCATGCTCCTACAAGAGCATGCTACGCCTCTTTTATTTGGACTTTCCTTGATTATATAGCATCAGCTGTTTGTAAAGGGAGGGGGGGTTCAATCAATCAATCAATCAATCAATGTTTACTTATATAGCCCTAAATCACTAGTGTCTCAAAGGGCTGCACAAACCACCACGACATCCTCGGTAGGCCCACATAAGGGCAAGGAAAACTCACACCCAGTGAGACGTCGGTGACAATAATGACTATGAGAACCTTAGAGAGGAGGAAAGCAATGGATGTCGAGCGGGTCTAACATGATACTGTGAAAGTTCAATCCACAATGGATCCAACACAGTCGCGAGAGTCCAGTCCAAAGCGGATCCAACACAGCAGCGAGAGTCCCGTTCACAGCGGAGCCAGCAGGAAACCATCCCAAGCGGAGGCGGATCAGCAGCGCAGAGATGTCCCCAGCCGATACACAGGCAAGCAGTACATGGCCACCGGATCGGACCGGACCCCCTCCACAAGGGAGAGTGGGACATAGAAGAAAAAGAAAAGAAACGGCAGATCAACTGGTCTAAAAAGGGAGTCTATTTAAAGGCTAGAGTATACAAATGAGTTTTAAGGTGAGACTTAAATGCTTCTACTAAACCACTGTTGCCTTCGGTCACAAAACAGTTCAAAGAAAAGATGCCTGGAGATTGCGTCGGGTCCTGCTTCTTCTCCACTTTGTAGATCTCAAATCAAGACAACATTTTCCTGTGGATCACAATAGATCAAAGAAACCGACTCCTTCATGTCATTTCCCATCGTACACAGTGGAGTTTCACAAGCCTTTTGCTCGGTAAGATCCAAGACAGCTTGTGTCCTCTCGCCGGAAACCTGTGGAACCAGAAAGTTTTGTGATACCTTACATGCAATTATTCTGACAGTTTATTTGAGCCTCGGCTCCCCCTGCAGGTGTCCTCCAGCTACTGCTGCCTTTACTTACTTTTGGAATGGCTTTTTGGGAGAAAATGTTCCCAACTAAAAGCGCTGAACCTGCTTAACTCTTGTAAGGTTGCCAGCAAAGGGGAGTGGATTTATTAATGAATGGAAATGATCCATTGCTGCGGTACATGCACGACTTATGAAGTGTTGGGAGAATGACGCACTGAAATGTGGAGAGACTTACTTCTTAACACTCCAGAGCCATCAAGCTGCTGCTAAAAGCTCGACTGATGCGTCCCGAGCGCCGCAGCGACTATGGAACTTGAGGCGATGATGTCAAGCACATGTGGGATATTGGACTCTGGACTCCACTGCACTCGGGTGTTACTAATATGCTTGGGAACGTGTTTTTAACCAGCTGTTAAAAATAGCCACCATCGTGTGGGCAACATTACGCTCAAAGATCAAGTCCACATTTTTAGGGATTTGCTGTCAACATGGAGATGAGGTCTGATAACACATGCAAGAATCTAAGCTTGGACTAATTTGTTGTCTTGTTTTGATGCTCCCCAGGTGTCCATCGCAGGGCAGCCAGGAGGGGTGGAGGCGGCTCGAGTTAAAATCAGGGTAAGTTGGAGCATATTTGGAAGGGGGTTAGTCCCAGCGGAACCATTTAGTAGCGGAACACGTCCTATTAGTTCTGGCGTCCACTCAAGCACAGACCTATATTCTTTTCAACTCACTTGGGTTCTGGACTAATGTTTGGACCTGAGTCCCCCGTTTTGGGTTTCACACGTTCCATGTTCCTACTTCCATAATAGATTATTTTATTTCCATCCATTTTGTACCGCTTATTCCCTTTCGGGGTCGCGGGGGGCGCTGGCGCCTATCTCAGCTACAATCGGGCGGAAGGCGGTGTACACCCTGGACAAGTCGCCACCTCATCGCAGGGCCAACACAGATAGACAGACAACATTCACACTCACATTCACACACTAGGGCCAATTTTAGTGTTGCCAATCAACCTATCCCCAGGTGCATGTTTTTGGAAGTGGGAGGAAGCCGGAGTACCCGGAGGGAACCCACGCATTCACGGGGAGAACATGCAAACTCCACACAGAAAGATCCCGAGCCTGGATTTGAACCCAGGACTGCAGGACCTTCGTATTGTGAGGCAGACGCACTAACCCCTCTGCCACCGTGAAGCCCCGTAAAAAGCACTTTACATTCAGCAAATAACCTTAAACAAATAGTGCATTTAGATAAACAAAACACAAAACTACAGCGCTAAAACCACAAATAGCTGCCCCCAACAAGTAAAATAAATAAAAACTAGAACGGCCTAATAGCTATAACAAGCAGACATATATCTAAAATAAGTTGTTGTTTTTTTTAAAAGAAGGGTTTTTAAGCCTTTTTTTTAAAAGCATCCACATTTACTTACTACTAAAAGACAAGTTGTCTAGTATGTTCAACATTTTATTTAATAAGAAACATATGTTTCATGTACACTAAAATGTTGTGTTCCGATAAAGACAACAATGACATATTTTGTGGTCCCTTTTATTTAGAATAGTATCGAAATACATTTTGGTACCACTACCAAAATATTGGTATCAGGACCAGCCTAGTTTAAGGAGTGTCGTTGTCACACACAAAAGGGATAACACTTCCAACGAGGGGATGCCACCATCATGTGCTGATATCGGACATTGGTCCATTATCAGCTTGCATCTAAAACAGGGGTGCCCACACTTTTTCTGCAGGCGAGCTACTTTTCAATCGACCAACTCGAGGGGATCTACCTCATTTATATATATCATTTATATGTATTTATTTATGAAAGAGACATTTTTGTAAACAAGTTAAATGTGTTTAATGATAATACAAGCATGTGTAACACATATAGATGTCTTTCCTTCACAAAGACAAGAATATAAGTTGGTGTATTACCTGATTCTGATGACTTGCATTGATTGGAATCAGACAGTAATGATGATAACGCCCACATTTTCAAATGGAGGAGAAAAAAAGTTGTCCTTTCTGTACAATACCACATGAAAGTGGTTGGTTTTTGGCATCTAATTCATCCAGCTTCCATACACTTTACAAGAAAAACATTGGCGGCAAATTCCGTAGCTTGCTTGATTGACATTCACGGCACCCGAGGGTCTTGTGAGATGACGCTGGCTGCTGCCCGTTCATTATTATGAAAAAATGACAGAGAGGAAGGCGAGAAACACTTTTTATTTCAACAGACTTTCGCGCCGTCCCTTCCGTCAAAACTCTAAAGGCCGACTGCACATTTCCTATCTTCACAATAAAAGCCCTGCCTCATGCTGTTTGCGCTAACAAAATAAGAGTCTCGGAAAACTGGCGTGCACAAGTGATGTGCACGCCAGCTTTCTGAGGGATCGCTTGTGCACGCCAGTTTTCCGAGACTCTGTATTTAGTTAGCGCAGGCAGCATGAAGCAGGGCTTTTATTGTGACGATAGGAAATGTGCAGTCGGCCTTTAGAGTTTTGACGGAAGGTACGGCCCAAGAGTCTGTTGAAATAAAAAGTGTTTCTCGCCTTCCTCTTGGTCATATTTTCATAATAATGATCTTGCAGCAGCCAGCGTCATCTCACAAGACCCTCCGGTACCGTGAATGTCATTTAAGTGACGTCTTGGTGAAGATTGATGATCACTAATTTTTAGGTCTATTTTTTTTAAAAACCTGGCTGGAGATCGACTGACACACCCCCCGCGGTCGACTGGTAGCTCGCGATCGACGTAATGGGCACCCCTGATCTAAAGCCTCGGATGCAAGCAGCGGTGCAGCACATGTACTTGGCCAAGATAAGATGGACAGCCATTAACATGTAAATGTCCTCCAGTCAGCACACAAGATCGCTCTTTTCTTGCATTTTAGTCAACTCATTTACAGAAAGTGAACACAGTTCATTAATTGTCAAATAAATCTCAATTCTTACTTGCAACAATTCTTTCAAAGAGATTGTTGAGCCATGACTCACCTAAGTTATGTTGATACATGTACAGTATATACACGTTATACTCTCTTCAAAGTATGCATTTCATGATATCAAATAGGGACTTTTGTCGAGACTGAACCCAATGATTCATGTTACTTTTGGGGAAATCTGTTTCACTTGACCAACGTTTCGGTCGGCGGAGCACGTTCAAGAACTGATCGAGGTTATGTAATTAATATGTGACTTCCAGTGGATGTGATCATTTCTCTTGCATACCGTATTTCCTTGAATTGCCGCCGGGGCGCTAATTATTTTAAAACCTCTTCTCACTCCGGCGCTTACCAAAGGCATGCGGTAAATTTAGGCCTGCGCTTATAAATTTGAGTGTGATGTAAGGATACCATCTGAAAAGCACATTTAATAAAAAAAACGTTATGGTCTTACCTTTACTTATAAATGAAGTCCATGCGCCGCTCCTTCTGATCAAAAGCATCGATAACTTGTTTATAGAAGTCTTCCTTATCTTTCTTAATAAATAAATAAATGGGTTGTACTTGTATAGCGCTTTTCTACCTTCAAGGTACTCAAAGCGCTTTGACACTACTTCCACATTCACCCATTCACACACTGATGGAGGGAGCTGCCATGCAAGGCGCTAACCAGCACTCATCAGGAGCAAGGGTGAAGTGTCTTGCTCAGGACACAACGGACGTGACCAGGTTGGTGCTAGGTGGAGATTGAACCAGGGACCCTCGGGTTGCGCACGGCCACTCTTCCACTGCGCCACGCCGTCCCTTTTTCAGTTTTGAAAGTTTCTCTGTCTCGATGGAGATCTTCCTTTATTACCTCCTGCTTCGATTGAAAGTCCAGTTTAGAAAACTGTTTTGTTTTAGATATGTAATCCTCCATGTTAAAAGTGCAAGCGAGAGGAAAAAATAAACGATTGCTGCTCACTCTTGCTGCTTGTTGTCACTTCTTCTGCAGCCGAGTAGTTGCAAGAAGGATCACTAGCGCCCTCTACCACCAGGAGGCGGGAGTCATTTAATGACTCATAATTGACACACGCATCTACGGTATATTAACAAAACATAGCTGCTTACTGTTCTTTTTAGCATATTCAATAGTTTGGACCTTAAATCCCACTGAATAGCTGTTAACCTTCTTCCCTTTATGCGATTTCAAATAATTGAAATCAGCCTCCTCCATTTTGAAAATGATGACAGGGGAAGTGTCACTCGTGACGTGACGAGTTTGACCCGGCGGAAATTCTAGACATGCCCTAATAAAAATAATATTTTGCGAAACGAGTTTGACCCGGCGTTAATCCTGAGCTGGCGAGTTTGACCCGGCAGTAATTCTAGGCAGGCGCATGCTATATACCCGGCGGCAATTCAAGGAAATACGGTATTTGTCATTTTAAGGCTGGTTTAGCGTTCACAGTTGAAGCGAAGCACACCAGAGTTCAATTCCAGGCGGTCTGAGACAGGCTGATGGTGGCCAAACACACCTGACCATTCCCAGCAAACACACTTACAACCAAAACCAAACATGACTTCTTTTCCTAATGATCCCTTTCATGTGATTAGTCTACCTGTCCCAAAACCTGCCAAGTCTTTCCCCACCACCACTCTTATCTCCACGGCTGAGGAGTGATGGAAAGGCTGCATATTTGTGTGCTGAAACATGTCCGTGTTTATCTTTCCTTGTTTGCACAAGCAGCAAGTCAGCGCCAGCATCCCAAAATAGTCTTCATTCTCAGAGTCAGCAATCAATCAATCAATCAATGTTTACTTATATAGCCCTAAATCACTAGTGTCTCAAAGGGCTGCACAGACCACCACGACATCCTCGGTAGGCCCACATAAGGGCAAGGAAAGGAAAACTCACACCCAGTGGGACATCGGTGACAATAATGACCCAGTGGGACGTCGGTGACAATGATGACTATGAGAACCTTGGAGAGGAGGAAAGCAATGGATGTCGAGCGGGTCTAACATGATACTGTGAAAGTGTAATCCACAATGGATCCAACACAGTCGCGAGAGTCCAGTCCAAAGCGGATCAAACACAGCAGCGAGAGTCCCGTTTACAGCGGAGCCAGCAGGAAACCATCCCAAGCGGAGGCGGATCAGCACAGCGCAGAGATGTCCCCAGCCGATACACAGGCGAGCAGTACACGGCCACCGGATCGGACCGGACCGGACCCCCTCCACAAGGGAGAGTGGGACATAGAAGAAAAAGAAAAGAAACGGCAGATCAACTGGTCTAAAAAGCAGGAGTGACAACTTAGTTGGTCTGTGACTGTCACCATGCACGCATGCAACATACGCTCTTCACCGCATTATATACATCTGTTTTCATTTGTGATACGGTATTGTGAATAAACTTGAAACTTGAAGTCTGTTTGCACGTGGCATGATCAGGGGATTCCCACAATCCTTTGTGATCGAAGGTTACTTTACCATTTTTTCCCCATCTCTGACCTTTTCTGCCAGAGTCTTTTGAGCCCAAAACTGTAGGCATTCGTTTTGAATAGGGGATGCACCGATTAATCGGTAACCAAATATATTCGGCCGAATATGGCATAAAAAGCCACATTCGGCCTTCGGTGGAATGAGTTAAATGCAAGGCCGAATAGTGGCGTATGACGCAATTTTTTGACGCGGTGACGCAATCAACCAACGTGCAGTGACGCGGTGACGTTGGGAACAGGCGCCTTCGGAAAAATGTCAGCAGTGTGGAGATATTTTAAAGTGTCGGAAAGTGAGAAAAGTATTGCAGTTCGCAACGAATGTTCAGCCAAACTGTCTCGAGGAGGTGCCTCGTGGCCGACGTCTTTGAGGGGACGAAAATGTTTGCGAGTGACAGTGCCAAAGCAAACGGAATTACAAAGAAGGTAATGGAGTTTATGGCTTTGGATGATCAACCGTTTAGTGTTGTGGAGGACATTGACTTTCGGAGACTATGGAGCACATTGAGCCCCGTTACACGATACCGAGCAGACGGTATTTCTCTGATGTGTGCTTTTTACATTGTGTGTGCTGTTTACATTATTAGCCTGTTGTGTAGGCTACCTGTATAAGTGTATGAGGTTACAAGCACACACTTATTGAGATTTAGTGGGGCCTCTGTTTACATTATTAGCCTGTTGTGTAGGCTACCTGTATAAGTGTATGAGGTTACAAGCACACACTTAATTGAGATTTACTTGAGCCTTCTGTTTACATTATTAGCATATCTACTGTGGCTGAACAGACTTTTGCCAAAAGGACAATAATTCATTTGTTGTGGGTTTATCCACTTTAATGCACTTTGTTTTTTTTTTGGAATGCATGTTTTTTTAAGGCCTAATATAAATGAAAAGCTTTGTGCTTTTTTGAAAAGCAAAGGCTACTGGAATATTAAAAAAATGTCAATATTCAATAAAAATGTACTTTATTTACAAAAACATGTCTAAGAATTGATTGTACGCTGTTTATGCAATATAAAATTTTGGGGGAAAAACTGCATTCATTTTTCGGTATTCAGTATTCGGCCTTCGGCCAAGCTTTTAAATTTTATTCGGCTTCGGTTTTGGCCACAAATTTTCATTTCGGTGCATCCCTAGTTTTGAATAAAGCTGAAGTCAGCGCCGGCCGTCCAAACATTAGAAAGAAGCCTGCCCATTCTTCATTCATATCCAGCGTCCGGCTGGCCTTTCTCGGGTCTGACCTACATTTCTCCATCCCTCAGAGAGGAGAGTGGAGCTGTGATAGCATCGCATGTGGGACTGATCACTCAAGCATTTCTTTGGTTGCAGCAATTCATGCAGCTTGCCCTTCACTGCAAGCCAAACCCAAAGTGGCGCTCGGCCCAACAGCCAGTGTTTGGATAACAGAGTGTGTGTGTGTGTGTGCGTGTGTGTGTGTGTGCGTGTGTGTGTGCGTTCATAGCGTTTTGCACGCACAAGTGTACATTTCCATGGAGTAAGGTCATAGCGTCCGTCCGTCTTTATTTGCTGATATCTGCTGTGGTTTGACTCAATGAGAAGAAAATGGCTCAGAGTCTGAACAAATCATCCACGGTCTTCATACTGGGAATGTTTTCAAGTGGAAAGCTATTAAGGGGAAGCATTGTTGACGTACAGGAGGGCATTCCTCCTTCTGGTCTTTGCCCGTCTTTGTGAGCTTTGGAGACAATCATGGAGTTCAAAGGGCATGTTGACTCCTTTTCACAGGACGGTACATCTCTACTGCTGTACAATACAGCAGTATACAAGAAATATATATATATATATACTGCTGTACACAGACTACTCTAAAGCTGGGGTTAACTTTTTTTTTTTTTTTTTACCTCGGGGCCCAACCTTACTACTTCAGAGGGACCCTCAAATATTAATAATGAATTAGTCATTTTACTCTTAATTGTTGACTGTGCTTCAACATAGTATTATTATGGTGTGTGTATACGGTAAGACATATTATCTGGCTTTTTGTTTCACAATATAATGCATAAGCAACGTTTCTTACCTTCTGGTACCTGCTGATCTGTATTTGAGATCTGCATAAGTCATGAAAAATTGCGCGCATCTGCCTTTGTAGTCTGTGGCAACGCCGTAGTGGATAATCTTTTTCTTTTTCTCAATCTTCTTGTTATGTGACATTCATCCTCCACTGTTGCCATTTCTAATATAAAGTAGTGTAAAGTTCTTACTTATGTCTGTCAGTAAACTCACCACGAAGGCACTAAAACATACCGGTGTAGTGAGTTTACATTATTCACACAACGTACTTTAGTTATTAGAGAGTTCTGGTGGATTGGTTTTTCACAAGACACATTTCGGGCGTTGTTGTTGCACGAGTGAGCCACGGATGAGGAGATGCAGCTCTGTTATTGACTGTAGTAAAGTCTGAATGTCATTTAAACAGTTAGCGCCATCTTTTGATACTTTTTCCTCTCCCGTCCTTGCACGCTACACCGCTACAACAAAGATGACAGGGAGAAGATGCTGTCGAAGGTGAGCCATGTAAATAAGACCGCCCACAAAACACTGCATCCTGAAGAGACTGTCAGAAAGTGACTTGAAGATGATGTGAAAAACATAATCTATGCAACATTTTGAGCAAAGAACCACCATTACATGTTATGTAGAACACAAGGAAGTCTTTTACATTTAGAAAAAAATCATAATAATATGACTCCTTTAATGCGCCTTTTATATATAAAAAGATGGAAATAGACTATTAATCCAAAGTGCCCTATGGTCCGCAAAATACAGTATATATAAAGATAGTTGACAAAGTGGTAGAGCTTCCTGTGGTTCTTAGCTGAGCCTGGGATCTTGGGCTGGAAAAGGTTGGTGACCACTGGTCTAAACAATATTGCCCTTGCATAAGAGTAATAATAATAGATTTTATTTGTAAAAGCACTTTAAATTGAGCAAACAACCTCAAAGTGCTATAGTGCATATAAAAAAGACAAAACAAAAACAACAACAACAACGTTAGTGTCACACTTATGGATCATGTTTTGTTTTGGTCATGTTCGGTTTGGCTTTTTGGACATTTGGTTCTGTCTTTTCACTTCCTGGTTTGTTTTGTTACCATAGCTACTCGTTAGTTTCCCTTAGTCACGCCCCGATCATCAGCCTCTCACACCTGTTTCTCATTACCACTGCTACTTTTTAAGGATTTTACTTTCTGTCCATCAGTCTGGGATCTTCACACTCGAACGCACCCTACCCATGCTGCACCTCCTTCGCGACCCCGATAATCTGTTTCATGCCTTGTTGTTCGTTTTGGTCCACGCCGAGTAAGTTTTGTTGTTTATGCCATAGATTGTATCTTTTGTTTATTTGTATATAGTCATGCCATTGTGCTGTTTTAAGTTTAGTATAGCTTATTATCCGCCACAGAGTGTGTCCTTGGTTTGCCATTTTGTAGTTTGTTTGTTTATTTAATAAATATTATGTACTTACATTCATGCCTGACTCGTCCCACATCATCCTTGCATCGAGGAGCGCAAACATCCACAGTCCTAGCCTGACAGTTAGAACCATGAATAATAACAAATAAAAATAGTAAAAAAAAGTAAAAACTAGAATAGCCTAGTAGCTAGAACTATCACACATATATCTAAAAAAAAAGGCTTTTTTTAAAAAAAGAAGGGTTTTTAAGCCTTTTTTTAAAGCATTCACAGTCTGTGGTGCCTTCAGGTGGTCAGGGAGAGTGTTCCACAGACTTCCATCCATCCTCACTCATTTGCTCTCACTCAGCTTAACACAAAATGTCAAAACAAAGCTACTTTAGTGCGGTTCACTCTGCGTTTAGACCCGTATTTTCGTCATATGACCAACAGCTGTGCATAAAGTCAGCACATCATTGGTCAGCTTTTGTGATATATACAGGACCTAACACAAATATCCCTAACCAATTTTGTGTTGAATACGTTATCACACATATATCTAAAAAAAAAAGTGTCTTTTTTTAAAAAGAAGGGTTTTAAGCATACATTCACCAACTGCTGTAGAAAGTGGATGGAGTGCGATTCCCCGGGCTTAGAAAGTTAGCGTGTCAGTGCGTCATCTATAGGCCGACTTTAAACTAGAAATTCAATGCAGAGAAAGATTGTAAGGAATTTGAAGACTATATTTTCCTCCATTTAAAATTAAATCATAATGATGTATAAATAAATGACAACATAATTGTTTATGTTTATTTCATTTTGCTGAAGAGTGTGCATGTGGAACATGAGTCTGTGTGTTGACGGATGCAGGAGATCACCTGTGCCTTCTTGTTCCAGGAGCTGCTCCCGCTCGTCTTGTCCTTCGAGCTGCCCGCCATCATGCAGTCGGACCCCAGCTCGCCGAGCGTGCAGGCAATCTCGCAGACCTACAACCTCACCGTGTCTTTCAAGCCCCCCACACGCCTCTACAGGGCCACCGGCGTGGTGCGCGGATCCCAAAACAACACCAACGCCGTCAAGGTGAGGCAAATCTGCAAATTTTGGGATATTTAAGATGTTTTCTGCGAGTACATTTTTATTACTTCAAAAGTTAACCATTAATCATAAACAATGATGGCATTAATCATGTGTAAAAGCAGATTGATTACAGTATTTCCTTGAATTGCCGCCAGGTATATAGTATGCCCCTGCCTAGAATTACTGCCGGTCGAACTCGTTTCGCAAAATATTATTTTTATTAGCGCTTGTCTAGAATTTCCGCCGGGTCAAACTCGTCACGTCACGAGTGACACTTCACCTGTCATCATTTTCAAAATGGAGGAGGCTGATTTCAATCATTTGAAATCGCATAAAGGGAAGAAGATTAAGAGCTATTCAGTAGGATTTAAGGTCCTAGCTATTGAATATGCTAAAAAAGAACAGTAAGCAGCTATGTTTTATTAATATACCGTAGCTGCGTGTGTCAAATATGAGTCATTAAATGGCTCCCGCCTTCCTGGTGGTAGAGGGCGCTAGTGATCCTTCTTGCGACTACTCGGCTGCAGAAGAAGTGACAACAAGCAGCGATCGTTTGTTTTTTCCTCTTGCTTGCACTTTTAACATGGAGGATTACATATCTAAAATAAAACAGTTTTCTAAACTGGACTTTCAATCGAAGCAGGAGGTAATAAAGGAAGCTCTCCATCGAGACAGAGAGACTTTTAAAACTGAAGAAAGATAAGGAAGACTTCTATAAACAAGTTATCGATGCTTTTGATCAGAAGGAGCCGCGCATGGACTTCATTTATAAGTAAAGGTAAGACCTTTACTTTTTTTTAATTAAATGTGCTTTTCATGATGGTATCCTTACATCACACTCAAATGTATATGCGCTGGCCTAAATATACTGCATGCATTTGGTAAGCGCCGGAGTGAGAAGAGGTTTTAAAATAATTAGTGCCCCAGTGGCAATTTTGACCGCACATAAAGCCCAATAGTTACTTGAAAGGTGCTTGTTACGCGACCAGTGATCAGGTCAATGACTAAGTAGGATCAGACCTCTGTGGCAAGTTGGACTTGAAAATAAACCCCGATGGGACTTGAGATAAAACTAACTGTGAGCAAGTTTTCTGCAAATAAATGACGTGCCTTGAAGTCAACGTTTCAAAAATGTTCATGTTTCACAACTAAATTGTGTTTGTGTCATAATGTTGGAGTCTTTTGCAACGTCATTTAAATTATGCAAGCATGTAGTTGACTGTCATTCATCAATATTCAATAGTGTGAATAATAAATATGAATCGTTTGACTGTAATAGTCAGTATATTTACAGTACTAGTCAATACATCTATAGTACTAGTCAATATATTTACAGTACTAGTCAATACATTTATAGTACTATACAATATATTTATAGTACTAGTCAATACATTTATAGTACTAGTCAATATATTTACAGTACTAGTCAATACATTTATAGTACTAGTCAATATATTTACAGTACTAGTCAATACATTTACAAAGTCTCTCGCCAGATCAAGTTTGCAGCCCCACTACAATAAAGAGTTTTAAAACATAATTTAAATATTTTTGCCCTCAATTAAGCATTTTCTCAAGCATAATAATGGGCGAATGAACTAAAAGTATCAATAATACAGTAGTATTGGCCACTTATTTAAAAGTCTTTTATGCTCTGTGTTTGAAAATGTGCAATTTGTAATGAATTATTCCTTATTAGTGGAAATGAATTAGCCAGGCCCAAACTACTGTGATAAGCAAATAAAAAAACAACTGTGATAAACAAACAAATAACTGTGATAAACAAACAAATAACTGAGATAAACAAATAACTGAGATAAACAAGTACAGCAATACAGCAATACAGCAAACCATGAGGTCACAAGAGGCCTCCTCATCTCACCTCTCCTCTCCTCTCCTCTCCTCTCCTCTCCTCTCCTCTCCTCTCCTCTCCTCTCCTCTCCTTTTCTCTCCTCTTCTCTCCTCTCCTCTCCTCTCCTCTCCTTTTCTTTCCTCTCCTCTCCCCTCCCATCCCCTTCTCTCCTCTCCTTTTCTCTCCTCTTCTCTCCTCTCCTCTCCTCTCCTTTTCTTTCCTCTCCTCTCCTCTCCTTTTCTCTCCTCTTCTCTCCTCTCCTCTCCTTTTCTTTCCTCTCCTCTCCTTTTCTCTCCTCTTCTCTCCTCTCCTCTCATCTCCTTTTCTTTCCTCTCCTCTCCTCTCCTTTCCTCTCCTCTCCTTTTCTTTCCTCTCCTCTCCTCTCATCTCCTTTTCTTTCCTCTCCTCTCCTCTCCTCTCCTTTTCTTTCCTCTCCTCTCCTTTTCTCTCCTCTCATTTTCTTTCCTCTCCTCTCCTCTCATCTCCTTTTCTTTCCTCTCCTCTCCTCTCCTCTCCTTTTCTTTCCTCTCCTCTCCTTTTCTCTCCTCTCCTTTTCTTTCCTCTTCTCTCCTCTCCTCTCCTCTCCCCTCCCCTCCTCACCTCTCCTCTCCTCTCCTCTCCCCTCCCATCCCCTTCTCTCCTCTCCTCATCTCTCCTCTCCTCTCCTTTCCTCTCCTCTCCTCTCCTCTCCTTTTCTTTCCTCTCCTCTCCTTTTCTCTCCTCTCCTTTTCTTTCCCCTCACCTCTCCTCTCCTCTCCTCTCCTCTCCTCTCCCCTCCCATCCCCTTCTCTCCTTTCCTCTCCTCTCCTCTCCTTTTCTTTCCTCTCCTCTCCTTTTCTCTCCTCTTCTCTCCTCTCCTCTCCTTTCCTCTCCTCTCCTCTCCTCTCCTCTCCTCTCCTTTTCTCTCCTCTCCTTTTCTTTTGTCTCCTCTCCCCTCCTCTCCCCTCCCCTCCCCTCCTCACCTCTCCTCTCCTCTCCCTTCCCCTCCCCTCGCCTCCTCTCCCCTCCTCTCCACTCCTTTTCTCTCCTCTTCTCTCCCCTCCCATCCTCTCCTCTCCTCTCCTATCAGCCTGCAAGGCAGTGAAAGTTTCCTGAGCCCACCAACAACATCCAGCATTGCTGACACAAACCACTTCATAACTTCATAACTTCATCACTTCATAGCTTCTCCACGCCCGCAGCCAAGAGAGCTGAGAGATGTTCAACTGTGTGGCTTTTAGTGCGGGGGAAGTACAACTCTTACACTTGATCGCTTAGCAGCACACACACACACACACACACGCTTCTTTTGCTGGTACGTGAGTCCAGGAGTTTTTCACAATCTTTCATGCCAATAAATAAACCAACTACTACATTTTAGTTTGTACGTGGGCACATTTGGCTTTACACACCTCTATATATATATATATATATATATATATATATATATATATATATATATATATATATGTATGTATGTACTATGTAGACTACAGTGCAGTGGGCTTTGAAGTGCAATAAGCTTTAATATTTCACAAAATAATTAAAGTTCCAGAAAAGACAAAAACAAGAGACACAATATTACCAATCTTAGAAAAAACAAAAGCCGAAACAAGTAACAATTTTATAAACTATCTTGTTTACTCCTGAGATGACCTCCTTAAAGTTTTCAAATCAATTAGAAATATCAAACCACTAAAATGCACCAAACAAGTTTTTAACTCTTCCCATCGGGCATTGTAAAGGATTTAAATGGGTGCTTTTTTTGAATTGTTTATGCTGCTTCCACATTTGTTATAATGTCCACAACGTTCAGTCAGCAGCTTGTGTAATGTGTGATCGTGTGTGTTGACTTGTTGGTTGTGTTTTTTTTTTGCACCATGATTAGGTAAGGTTGTTTGGATTGGGTCATTTAAAGTTAATGATATGCTTGCGATCACTTTAAAGTATGACTCATGGTCATTTACCTGATTTACTCACGTTATCCACGAGATGGTGGCAAGAATTCAGATATTTCAAATAAATTTGGAAAGCCTCCGCGGGTGGCGTGCCTTGTTAAGGTAAACACACGACGGGGTTTGGACATTGTCCGGTGTAGAAGATTCATTTCTATTGTTTTGTCCTTGAGGAATATGTCAAGGTATGCAGTAGGTCAGATGAAGGGGAACATGTGAGGTTTATTACGCGGTCCTGCCAAACCCTGGGAATACCTTCAAAGGTTGCCAAACCCTCAGCTTTGTTACATAGAGCAGTGTTGTGCATGTGCGAGTGGATTCCCCTTTTGCACAAGGCCAGCCTGCTTGACACCGCCAACTGATGGTTTGCATAGCAGAGAGGCAACGGTGACAGCTGCCCATTACATTTTCCAAAGATGTCATTATTTTCTCAAGGTCAGCGAGTGTTTTACCATGCGGCGTGGCAAGAGATGGACTGTAAATGAAATAATATTTTATCAAAGCTTTTACGAGCGATTGGGTTTCTCCACAGAAATGTGCTTTATTGTTGTCAAACAGTTGCTCCTATATTTTTGGGGTCGTGAAAAAACAGTAAGGGCTAATTGTGGGGGTTTGTTATTTTTCCAATGGTTGGGTTTATTGCTCAAGGGCTCCCCCTGCAGTATTGGAGTCCACTTGCCTTTAAAGCCGCTGTAGTGTGGAGCTAAATTAGGGCCAACGTTTTGTACGAGAAAAAATAAACAAACATTTGTGTATTGTAAATGAAAAGGAGTCCACACATATTTTTCCAAATTGAATTTATTTATGATGAACTCCTATAATTATTTTGAATAAATACTATATTTTCACTTTCATGTATTGGAGCTTATTGTTTTTGTATATTAAAATCATATTTTTACACTTTTTTTCTTTATATTTATTTTCTTTTTTTTTTTCAAAACATATACATATAATTTTTTCAGATTCAGACTTTTGACCTGAATTTTGCGTCATCAATTGAGGGGCGTGAAAAAGCAACTCTGTGGTGTGTTCGAGGACAGTTAAATAAAGTGGGAAAAGGAATGCTCGGCAAAGCACAATGAAACAAACAAACATGCAAAAACTGCGGCCTTTCTAACAATTTATTCATTTCACAATAAATTAATTGTACGAGGATCTGAAACCGCAATGAAAAAAAAGGGGAAAAAATAGGCATAAACATGAAGAAAAGAGAATCCTAATCAAGAGTGGAAAATTTGAATAAAGAATGTGTTGAAAAATCTCAATAATATTTATATTGAACATCAAAAAATGTCTTCACTTACACAAAATTATGCATCAAAACTTCAGTGTCAAAGTTTATTTTTTCCAAGTACAAAACCATAATTGAGTTCTATTCTGAAATAGGCACAAATGGGCGGTAAAAGTGCTTTCTAAAGTTGACCAATATATCAGAAAAGTGATACAAATGTGTTTACCATTCATAGTCAGGCTGTCAAACCATGAAAATATTTAATCGTGATTATTGCATTGTCTTCATAGTTAACTCAACATTGATTGTGATTAATCACAATTAGATACAACTTTTCATCATCAATAAGTGTACCTTAGATAGATCATTTTTTGTTTTTGATACCATGACTGGACAATAAGTTTAATGAAATAGATATTTTTCAAAACGCTGTACTATTTTACACAAAAAGGACATAAACACGCTTTTAATGACAATTAAAAAAAAATTACCTGCTCTCTGTTATTGTTTTGCCAGATTTTATATTTTGTAGCAACACAGAATTTGTATTCTTGCTGTAGGAGCACTTGCATTCAGAGGAGAGGGGCTACACTTCCATGTTTAGATACCATCCATACATCCATTTTCTACCGCTTATTCCCTTTCGGGGTCGCCGGGGGGTGCTGGAGCCTATCTCAGCTGCATTCGTGCGGAAGGCGGCGTACACCCTGGACAAGTTGCCACATCATCGCAGGGCCAACACAGATATCAGTTTCACACATTAATACCACAAAATGTGGATTGTTATAATCATAGTTTCATGGTCAAAGATGTTTGGTAATGCAGTGAAGTGAATTATATTTATATAGCGCTTTTCTCTAGTGACTCAAAGCGCTTTACACAGTGAAACCCAATATCTAAGTTAGATTTAAACCAGTGTGGGTGGCACTGGGAGCAGGTGGGTAAAGTGTCTTGCCCAAGGACACAACGGCAGTGACTAGGATGGCGGAAGCGGGAATCGAACCTGCAACCCTCAAGTTGCTGGCATGGCCACTCTACCAATCGAGCTATACCGCCCCTGTGATAATCTCTGATGTAATCTGTGATATTTCTACCTGAATAAATACATCCGATTTTCTGTACAAGTTCATCATATTGGTAGTTCTGTGTCTTAACCTTCTCTATTTATTAATCAACTGCAATATTAAGCCTGCTAAGAATTCTGTAATTGAGGAATATCAACCAGAACATATTGAAAGATAACATACACACTGTTTCATCTTGCCACAAATTCCCCCTCTACATTCCTCAACTGATGTACTAGCATTTATTCACGTAGAACTATCACAGATTACATTACATGATGTAATCTGACTGATTTGTAATTTTAGACATTTTTATTTTGTTATTCTAATTAGACCGGATTGAAGCGTAGTGCTTTTATTTTGAAGCCAGATGTATGCGGTTGGTTTGAGGTTTGAAAAGGGGGGTTTCCTGGTATTTCCATGGTGTACCCTTTTCTTTGTCCATTTCTGCTCACTATTTTCCTGCTTGTGGCTCAACAGTAACCAGTGAATGCAGCCCCATTTACCCACGTTACGGAATGGGCCTGTCAAATGAGTGCCGTAAAAGGAACTGACAGCCCTAATTAGTAACAGAGAAATACATTATTAACCCTAAATACAAGCGTTAAAGTAAGTTAACCACTGTCATAATGAGTTGAGTTCTTTGATGCTCGCTGCACTGAGGTTTCAGTGGTTTCTTGTGTCAACTTTGGAGCTTTTGTCGACTCTAAAATGTGCCATCGCATTGTTGATTATGTCATGTTTGGATGTACTTTGTGGACGCCGTCTTTGCTCCACAGTAAGTCTTTGCTGTCGTCCAGCATTCTGTTTTTTTTTCCTTTGTAGCTAGTTCAGTTTTAGTTTTGTCCTGCATAGCCTTTCCTAGGCTTCAAAGCCCTTTCTTAGGGGCACTCACCTTTTGTTTGTTTTTGGTTTAAGCTTTAGACACCTTTTTACCTGCACACTGCCTGCCGCTGTTTCCGACATCTACAAAGCAATTAGCTACCGGCTGCCACCTACTGATATGGAAGAGTATTACAGGGTTACTCTGCCGAACTCTAGAAAGCACCGACACTCAACATTATTTGCAGACTAGAATTATTGCTTTGCAGAAAATATTTTTAACCCAAATAGGTGAAATGGGATCATCTCCCACGGCACACCAGAGTGCTAAAAGCTACAAATTGTGTCTTTAAGGGAGAATATACCTCAGTTTGCCCATGTTTGTGTCTTTTCCCCGCCAGCGAGGCACCGCCCTCCTGCTGGAGCACCTGGCGGGCAGCCTGGCCAGCACCATCTCAGTCACCACCCACCTGGACATCGCACCCCAGCACCACCTCTTCATGAGGGGCCGCAACGGCAGCAACATCAAACACATCACCCAGAGGACGGGGGCCCAGATCCACTTCCCGGACCCCAACAGCCCGCAGAAGAAATCCACGGTCTACATCCAGGGCACCATCGAGTCGGTGTGCCTGGCTCGCCAGTACCTCATGGTGAGGCTTTTGTCTTTGCTTTTGTGGGGAATGTGTGCTTGGCTATAATCAACATCACGTTGGTATGCCAGGGATGCGCGTTCACCACCGCCGGGGTTTTCAGGAAGAACCTTGGCTGGCTTTCCTTGGCTCGAAGTTGCTAGTCAGAAAACTGCTGCTAATGATCAGCCTTTTTCTAGAACTATACACGCTGTGGTTTCTTGCTGTCCTTGAACCTGAGGTGGTTTTTATGTCAGCCACTTATCGTTTCAGTCATCATTGCTAAGTGCTTCTGCTGCCCCGCTGCATAATTCTGCAGAATGAGAGCGTGCCAAGGTTGCCGCGGCGACCAAAAAGGCATCTTGCTGTTTGTCTGAGCACCAAAACAAATAGATGGTAATGAATGGATGACAGGAGCCTAAAATAAAAGTGGACTTGGAGAGTCCAGACTGCACTACTTTGCAGCCACACCCTTGATTACAGATCCAATGCTGCTAATTACATCCACTCACAATAGGAGCGGCGGCCCAAAATATGGACGTCTGTGGTCTTGTGGTGGTGATAATGTGAAGCATATTGCACCCCCCTCCACCTTGGGAGATGTCACAGTCCCCCAGGGAGTCTTGAATGTTTATTGGGTTGGATTTTAATTCTAAATCTATTACTAGTAAACAGTCTTGGTAAAAATGGCGTATATATAAAGTACCGCCGGTACTTTTACTAGTAACAAGTAATCGAATGAATGACTTTTAATGCAGGGGTGTCCAAAGTACGGCCCGCAACTAATCGTTTACCGGACCGCCACACATTCTGCAAAAATAGCAAAATTGATAGTATTGCAAAAATGTTTTTAAAAAAAAGTGGAATGAGGTGAAATCTAATGAGAAAAGTGGCAATTTTGACACAAAGCTGCCATGCAGGCAGTTTTTTTTTTTTTACTTTTGTCTTTATTTTCTTTCTTTTTTCATTGCTCAAACAAAAAAAAAAAAAGGACAAAAAAATGTATGTTATAAGGAATTATTATTCAAAAATGATCACTTTAAAATGTTCATGTGGAAAAAATATTGCATATGTTGTGTGGTTGCCGTATAAAAACATCAACGTTTTGACAAAAGAGCATAAAACGAACGAAATAATTCAAGTGGTAAAAGTAAAAAAATAAAATAAAAATGGAGACGTCAAAGAAGAAAGCTGTAGGTGGGAAGTGGTGTATTGTGGCCGCCTTTAGCAACACAAACAGCCGGTGTTTCATTGTTTACATTCTCGAAAGATGACTATGGAACAGAGCGGTCAAGCGAACACGGTTGGATTGGACCACACACACAAAGTACAGTGTATTATGCAGCGATCATTTCGAAAGATCGGGTTTCAAAGAGGGTCCCTTGCGAAGGGCAGAGATGGGCATCGCCACCACCCATGGACTGGTGCTGGAGAAAGGTGCAACGTTTATTGTCGATGTTCTCTACTGAATCCTTTCAGCAAAAATATGGCAATATCACGAAATGATGAAGTATGACACATAGAATGGACCCGTTTAAATAAGAACATCTCATTTCAGTAGGCCTTTAACCTCCAAAAAAACGCTTCTATGGCAAATCTGAAACGTGTCTGTTATGCTTAAATCGTCTTTGTTTCAATGAGTTTTCAAGAGAGTCTTGTGGTGTATTTACATACTTAGTTGAACCATTTTGTTTTCCATAGTGCGAGAGCAGTGAATGGACTTACAATTCATTCTGGATCTCTGATTTTTTTCTTATGTCTTTTTTGTTCGTATGAATACGAAATTATCTTAGATTATATTCTCTGTGGTTTTAAAAAAAAGTCTTAAATTTGACCTACTGAAACCTGCACAGGTTTGCTGTAAAGTCTATACTTCAAATAAGATTTATTTTAAATTTAAGGCAAATGTATACACTTTTTCTGATGGACTAAAAACAATGTTAGTTATCCTTTGTCTTAAGTTGATCTAAATGTCTTTCTATTCTCCTCAATGTCAATAATAAGGATACAATGTTAGGCAGAAGTGTACTTATTACAAATTTATGGACAAATGATGGGGGGCACAACATGTCGTCTTCAATCTATCAATTAATCAATGTTTATTTATATAGCCCCAAATCACAAATGTCTCAAAGGACTGCACAAATCATTACGACTACAACATCCTCGGAAGAACCCACAAAAGGGCAAGGAAAACTCACACCCAGTGGGCAGGGAGAATTCACATCCAGTGGGACGCCAGTGACAATGCTGACTATGAGAAACCTTGGAGAGGACCTCAGATGTGGGCAACCCCCCCCCCCTCTAGGGGACCGAAAGCAATGGATGTCGAGCGGGTCTAACATGATACTGTGAAAGTTCAATCCATAGTGGCTCCAACACAGCCGCGAGAGTTCAGTTCAAGCGGATCCAAGACAGCAGCGAGAGTCCCGTCCACAGGAAACCATCTCAAGCGGAGGCGGATCAGCAGCGTAGAGATGTCCCCAACCGATACAGGCGAGCGGTCCATCCTGGGTCTTGACTCTGGACAGCCAGTACTTCATCCATGGTCATCGGACCGGACCCCCTCCACAAGGGAGGGGGGGACATAGGAGAAAGAAAAGAAGCGGCAGATCAACTGGTCTAAAAAGGAGGTCTATTTAAAGGCTAGAGTATACAGATGAGTTTTAAGGTGAGACTTAAATGCTTCTACTGAGGTAGCATCTCGAACTGTTACCGGGAGGGCATTCCAGAGTACTGGAGCCCGAACGGAAAACGCTCTATAGCCCGCAGACTTTTTTTGGGCTCTAGGAATCACTAATAAGCCGGAGTCTTTTGAACGCAGATTTCTTGCCGGGACATATGGTACAATACAATCGGCAAGATAGGCTGGAGCTCATCCTGAGGGGAGCGTAACAAAAACTAATTATGAAACAATGTCTTAAACACTTGACAGTTCATAACAGTTTTAATACAGTTTTTTTAGTTTTATTTTGGTATTTAATAGTGATCAAAAATGGTGGGTATTTACAGGTATCGTATCGACCACTAAAATGCGAGTATCGTGACAAAGCTAGAAAAGACAAAAACACACACGTGCATGCTGTCGCTAGCGTTTTCTGTTGCTATATTGTTGCGCTCCACATTCTCCGCTCTGCTGCAGCATTGTTTTGGTTGGTGCCCTCAGTCTCCCTTTGGATAAAATGTGTGGTAAACACAGGAGACTCCACCATTGTTGGATCGCTCCGATTGATGCACAACCTGACTTTAGACCAAACGGAGCAGCCCTAAAGCGAGGTGGCTATGACCTTTGCACGATGGTGCGTTCCTGTTAGAATAATTCTACACAAGTTATCACACAACTCTTATTTTTAAAGGCCGTCGCTCTAGTTATTATCTATTGTGCTCAAGCTGGACTTTTTCTTCTCGTGCAAGGGCACACAACTTGTTATCTTCCATGGCATGTGAGGAGTGGTCTCGCTGCAGATGTTTTCTGTCTTTCAACTTGCTAACAGCCAAGGACGGACCAGCACCTCAACAAAGATAAGTCGTATCAACACCAGGCAGACAAAGCAGAGACAGTGCGCAATGACAAGGTCCCCAGCACATTTCCGTTCTAAATAATCACGTATTGTGCGTACTGAGCTGCTGGCGTAATGACCCCTCCCTTTAGAAGCAGCCTCAGCATGGAACTAGGGAACTCCTAAACTGAATAAATAGAGGAGCGCGTGGGGTGAGACTGTAACTGAGTGTGCAGCTCCATGCGTTCTCCTCATGAGCAAAATTTAACTCTGTCTCTGCCTGATTCCTTGCTTCTTGTTTTGTTTAATAGATAGTTCGGTGCTTAAACCTGACACTTCCCACTCCAGCCCTGTAGGTGGCAGTGATGAGTGTACTAAAACCTTCACATTTTGTGTCTCAGGGCTGCCTGCCGCTGGTGCTGATGTTTGACATCAAAGAGGACGTGGAGGTGGAGCCTCATTGCATCACGGCGCTGATGGAGCAGCTGGACGTCTTCATCAGCATCAAACCCAAGCCCAAGCAGCCCAGCAAGGTATGGCGGACATCAGACACGTTTGGCGGGATCAACCCGTGCCAGTAGGCGGAGGCGGGGCTGCGATGTGGTTTTAAATAAACTTATTAGCAGGTCACAGGGGAAAAGGACACCATGCCAAAGAACCGGGTCATGTTCATTCAGGAGAGAAAACCACTAAAAGAAGTCTGCGTGTCTTCATTGCTTTTTTCATTGCAGACATCCCTCCAGGTGTCCTCCTGGGGGACCCATGCAGACGTCCCTCCAGGTGTCCTCCTGGGGGACCCATGCAGACGTCCTCCTGGGGGACCCATGCAGACGTCCCTCCAGGTGTCCTCCTGGGGGACCCATGCAGACGTCCTCCTGGGGGACCCATGCAGACGTCCCTCCAGGTGTCCTCCTGGGGGACCCATGCAGACGTCCTCCTGGGGGACCCATGCAGACGTCCTCCTGGGGGACCCATGCAGACGTCCCTCCAGGTGTCCTCCTGGGGGACCCATGCAGACGTCCTCCTGGGGGACCCATGCAGACGTCCTCCTGGGGGACCCATGCAGACGTCCCTCCAGGTGTCCTCCTGGGGGACCCATGCAGACGTCCTCCTGGGGGACCCATGCAGACGTCCCTCCAGGTGTCCTCCTGGGTTACTCATGCAGACATCCCTCCAGGTGTGCTCCTGGACCCCTCCAGTTGTCCTCCTGGCGGCCTCATGCAGACGTCCCTCCAGGTGTCTTCCTGGGGAACCCATGCAGACGTCCCTCCAGGTGTCATCCTGGGGGACCCATGCAGACGTCCTCCTGGGGGACCCAGGCAGATGTCCCTCCATGTGTCCTCCTGGGGGTCTAATGCAGACGACCCTCCAGGTGTCCTCCTGGGTTACTCATGCAGACGTCCCTCCAGGTGTCTTCCTGGGTCCCTCCAGGTGTCTTCCTGGGTGACCCATGCAGAAGTCCCTCCAGGTGTCCTCCTGGGTGACTCATGCAGAAGTCCCTCCAGGTGTCCTCCTGGGTGACTCATGCAGACGTCCCTCCAGGTGTCCTCCTGAGTGACTCATGCAGACGTCCCTCCAGGTGTCCTCCTGGGTGACCCATGCAGAAGTCCCTCCAGGTGTCCTCCTGGGTGACTCATGCAGAAGTCCCTCCAGGTGTCCTCCTGAGTGACTCATGCAGACGTCCCTCCAGGTGTCCTCCTGGGTGACTCATGCAGACGTCCCTCCAGGTGTCCTCCTGAGTGACTCATGCAGAAGTCCCTCCAGGTGTCCTCCTGGGTGACTCATGCAGACGTCCCTCCAGGTGTCCTCCTGGGGGACCCATGCAGACGGCACTCCAGGTGTCCTCCTGGGTGACTCATGCAGACGTCCCTCCAGGTGTCCTCCTGGGTGACTCATGCAGACGTCCCTCCAGGTGTCCTCCTGGGTGACTCATGCAGACGTCCCTCCAGGTGTCCTCCTGGTTGACTCATGCAGACGTCCCTCCAGGTGTCGTCCTGGGGGTCTCATGCAGACGTCCCTCCAGGTGTCCTCCTGGGGGACCCATGCAGACGTCCTCCTGGGGGACCCAGGCAGATGTCCCTCCATGTGTCCTACTGGGGGTCTAATGCAGACGACCCTCCAGGTGTCCTCCTGGGTCCCTCCAGGTGTCTTCCTGGGGGACCAATGCAGACGGCCCTCCAGGTGTCCTCCTGGGTCCCTCCAGGTGTTTTCCTGGGGGACCCATGCAGACGTCCCTCCAGGTGTCCTCCTGGGTGACTCATGCAGACGTCCCTCCAGGTGTCTTCCTGGGGAACCCATGCAGACGTCCCTCCAGGTGTCCTCCTGGGTGACTCATGCAGACATCCCTCCAGGTGTCCTCCTGGGTGACTCATGCAGACGTCCCTCCAGGTGTCCTCCTGAGTGACTCATGCAGACGTCCCTCCAGGTGTCCTCCTGGTTGACTCATGCAGACGTCCCTCCAGGTGTCCTCCTGGGTGACTCATGCAGACGTCCCTCCAGGTATCCTCCTGGGTGACCCATGCAGAAGTCCCTCCAGGTGTCCTCCTGGGTGACTCATGCAGAAGTCCCTCCAGGTGTCCTCCTGGGTGACCCATGCAGAAGTCCCTCCAGGTGTCCTCCTGGGTGACCCATGCAGACGTCCCTCCAGGTGTCCTCCTGGGTGACCCATGCAGAAGTCCCTCCAGGTGTCCTCCTGGGTGACCCATGCAGAAGTCCCTCCAGGTGTCCTCCTGAGTGACAAACTGGAATCACCTGGTTTGAAGTCTCTTTTTAAAAATGCAAACAGTCATGACACCATTTGTGGGTGTCCTTCAAGAAGGGCGGGGCTTGTGGCCTGCCTGCAAACTGCACCAATGATTAGTTCTCAATGTCTCATATTGGATTGATTTCCCTGGTATTTGTGGTAAGCGGGGGCGGGTAAAGCCTGAGTGGTGAGCATCATTTATCACAATCATCCTCTTTCCTGCATGGCTCTGTTAGCTTGTGGGCGTCTAGCTTCAACTTCATATACTTTTCCCCAGGTCAAACAATGGTTTAAAACATGCTAAATTAGGGAATTGTGTGTGTGTGTGGGGGGGGGGCGGTTGAGTTACAAGCTAAAATAAACAGAACCAATTAGGCTCGTATGTTGTGGTGCTACTATACAGTATATGATTTTTTTTTCTCATAATAGTAAAATGGTAAAAACTTTGAAAATTGCATTAGCACCTATATGACCCGACCAAAAAAAACATTCCCACCAATGATGCAAAAAAAAAAAAAAAAGTTAAATGCAAAACATTCACTCCACACTTACCAATGACTGGCATATTTTAGCTGCTTCACGTAATCGCCGCTAGCGTTAGCACAAACTAGCAGTGTGATGTGATCCTTCACCGGCTTGTGTCCCGGTAGTGCCTCCTCCTTCGTTGTAATAAAGGTCCGCTTTGGCATCTTTTTTGATCTCATCACAATTAAAGACTTGCTGAAGAACAAATCCTCCCTTTGCTAATAAAATTGCTGTCATGTAATATTCAAGTAATGACATTTTTAAAAGGCATGTTATGTGTTAAAATGTTTTTTTTTGTGGGGGCGGGGACAAGAGTTTGACTTACGACTTATATAACACAAAAGGGGGGGAGGGGTTATGTGTGTATGGGGTATGTGTTGGGTTTTTGTTCTCTGAAGTGGGTGGAAAAAAAAGGGGAAAATGTGATTACTGTTTTATTGTATATTGTAATACCTGTCAAATCGAATAAAAACATTTATAAAAAAAAGATGCTAAATTATATACATCATTAAAAAGAGATATATATAATACATACAAAAATATGATACATTATGTTTCTAATTTTATATATATGTAAAAAATAAATGTTACAATAGCCTCCTGTTTTTAAAGTGTATTTTTTTAAAGAATATATTGGCATCTAAATATATTTACCTTAACAGATTGATTACTCCAGAAAAATTTAGTAAATGTTAAAATAATAACAAATATGTAATGCGTCCAAATATATAAAATCATGTATTTGTCAAATCCTATTTGATGTTCAGTTTGGAGTTTTTGTTAATGACATCACACATGCAGGTGTTATTGTTGTTGTTGTTGTGGTTATTAGTTTAGTCTTTATTTGAAGGGACAATGCACAGAAACATGAAGCTCAAAGACAGATATGTCCTGTACCCCGATTATAGCTAAATAGCTCATTTCTATCTGCAGTCCCTAAACTAAAAGGATACAAAAATCATGCAATAAAATTATTACAATAAAAATCATAACATATCACATAATCAAATGAAGAAAAGTCATAAAATGCACTTTCATGGACACATAGTTAATATACAATACAACCTCATTTACATCATCACACAAAGACAATACATGCTCTTGTTCACATCTGTCATCATTTGTAAAAACAACCATGATTTTAACACACACGCCTCATAATTTACAACAAAAATGCTCTCCTGGATCAATATAACACACATGAAGTTGATGTGTTAAACATAGTGGCCACCTTAGTGACCGTGTGAGCAGCTTTGATTGCTCCAAAGCCACTTTTTTAGCTTCAATTGTAAATGTAGAATAATCTGTTGAACTTTTCAAGTTTGTTGTGAGGTCGTTCCATTCCTTTATGGCTTTATATGAAAAGGCTGATTGTGAAAAAGATGTTTTACATCAGGGTATGTTACACTGCCCCCTGTTGTTGTTGTTAAGGATCATTTTTTTCTATAGTTTTTTTATTTTATTGTTATTGCTTTACTCATCCCCTTTAACTTTTCCAAAACAATATCACTTCATATTTGTGAAAAGGTTTTTTCACTAGAGATGGGACTTATGGTTCTTTGAGGAGCCGTTTTTTGGGGGGGGGGGGTTAACAATGACAATCACTAGTATTAGCTGTACAATAAATGTAGAACATAATCATTTAATTTCCACAAATATTACACTCTTGGTAGGAATTATTTGAAAATATTGGCTATAAATGCATTTGTGTTGTGTTCCATAGGGCGGTGCCATATTTCCATGCTTTGGCAGCGACGTCACTCCTTTCAATTTTTCCTCACCTAAAATAAATGTGTAGCGTTTTGACAATATAGAAAAAATACACAATTATTAACTAAGAATCATATGCATTAATGGATGTCAAAAGTATAAATAAAACTACAATAACAAATGAGGACATAATATAATGTGAGTTGAAAAATGATATTAGCATAGCTGGTGTGTACGCTTCAACTTCCAACTTTTGGAACTGGCCAACATTCTAACTGATGAAGAAACCAACTGACAAAGAAAGCAATCAATCAATCAATCAATGTTTACTTATATAGCCCTAAATCACTAGTGTCTCAAAGGGCTGCACAAACCACTACGACATCCTCGGTAGGCCCACATAAGGGCAAGGAAAACTCACACCCAGTGGGACGTCGGTGACAATGATGACTATGAGAACCTTGGAGAGGAGGAAAGCAATGGATGTCGAGCGGGTCTAACATGATACTGTGAAAGTTCAATCCATAATGGATCCAACACAGTCGCGAGAGTCCAGTCCAAAGCGGATCCAACACAGCAACGAGAGTCCCGTTCACAGCGGAGCCAGCAGGAAACCATCCCAAGCGGAGGCGGATCAGCAGCGAAGAGATGTCCCCAGCCGATACACAGGCGAGCAGTACATGGCCACCGGATCGGACCGGACCCCCTCCACAAGGGAGAGTGGGAAATAGTAGAAAAAGAAAAGAAACGGCAGATCAACTGGTCTAAAAAGGGAGTCTATTTCAATCAATCAATCAATCAATGTTTACTTATATAGCCCTAAATCACTAGTGTCTCAAAGGGCTGCACAAACCACTACGACATCCTCGGTAGGCCCACATAAGGGCAACACAGTCGCGAGAGTCCAGTCCAAAGCGGATCCAACACAGCAGCGAGAGTCCCGTTCACAGCGGAGCCAGCAGGAAACCATCCCAAGCGGAGGCGGATCAGCAGCGAAGAGATGTCCCCAGCCGATACACAGGCGAGCAGTACATGGCCACCGGATCGGACCGGACCCCCTCCACAAGGGAGAGTGGGAAATAGTAGAAAAAGAAAAGAAACGGCAGATCAACTGGTCTAAAAAGGGAGTCTATTTCAATCAATCAATCAATCAATGTTTACTTATATAGCCCTAAATCACTAGTGTCTCAAAGGGCTGCACAAACCACTACGACATCCTCGGTAGGCCCACATAAGGGCAACACAGTCGCGAGAGTCCAGTCCAAAGCGGATCCAACACAGCAGCGAGAGTCCCGTTCACAGCGGAGCCAGCAGGAAACCATCCCAAGCGGAGGCGGATCAGCAGCGCAAAGATGTCCCCAGCCGATACACAGGCAAGCAGTACATGACCACCGGATTGGACCGGACCCCCTCCACAATATTTAAGTGACTCCAAATGAAAATAAAATAAAAAATAAATAAAATTTGGAAAATAATAAAAATTAAAATAAGAAAATATATATATTTTTACATGTAAATAATAAGGGAATAAGTGGTAGAAAATGGATGGATGGATGGATAAATGTACTTAAGATGTTCACATATATTGCATATATATATATATATATATATATATATATATATATATATATATATGTATGTATAGCATATATGTATATATATTAGGGGTGTGGGGAAAAAATCGATTCGAATACGTTGTGCGATTCAAAGTAGATTCTCATTTTTTACAAATCGATTTTTCAATTTTTTTATTTTCATTTTTTTTGTAATTTATTTATTTTTTTATTTTAAATCAATCCGACAAACCACTACACAGCAACACCATAACAATGCAATCCAATTCCAAAACCAAACCTGACCCAGCAACACTGCAATAAACAGAGCAATTGAGAGGAGACACAAACACCACACAGAACAAACCAAAAGTAGTGAAACAAAAATGAATATTATCAACAACAGTATCAATATTAGTTATCATTTCAGCATAGCAGTGATTAAAAATCCCTCATTGACATTATCATTAGACATTTATAAAAATAAAAAAGAACAGTGGCTTACACTTGCATGGCATCTCATAAGCTTGACAACACACTGTGTCCAATGTTTTCACAAAGATAAAATAAGTCATATTTTTGCTTCCTTTAACACTCGAAACAAATTTACATTATTGCAATCAGTTGATAAAACATTGTCCTTTACAATTATAAAAGCTTTTTTTTTTTTTAATCTACTACTCTGCTAGCATGCTAGCAGACTGGGGTAGATCCTGCTGAAATCTATGTATTGAATGAATACACAATCCTTTTAAATCGGGAAAAAATCGTTTTTGAATGGAGTATGGAATCGAATCAAAAAAATCGATGTATTATCGAATCGTGACCCCAAGAATCGATATTGGATCGAATCGTGGGACACCCAAAGATTCACAGCCCTAATATATATATATATATATATATATTTTTTTTTTTTAAGTCAATCCAAATGCTGCCAAGTTTCAAATTTTGACCCATTTTCTGGTCCAGTTGTCAGCCGTGTGAGCAATTGCTGATGCTAAATTTGCAAGTGTAAAAAAAAAAAACCGTATCTCCACCGAACTCACAACCGGAAACCCATTATAATGGTTCACAAAAAAAGAGCCGTTCAAAAGACTTGATTCGTTCGTGAACGACACATCTGTTATTTACTCATTATAAAAAGCTGCATTAGCCAGCATGTTTTATATATACTGTAATATTCAATAATGTTTATATATACTGTAATATTCAATAGTGTTTATATATACTGTAATATTAAATTGTGTTTATATATACTCTAATATTAAATAGTGTTTATATATACCCAATAGTGTATGTGAGTTATTGAGTATGATGTAAGGTCTGCTCCCACACTCTGCAGTCTTTATCATCATAATCTCTCCTTAATTCCTTCTTCCTTCTTCCCGTCCTCCTCATCCTCCTCATCCTCCCTCTCACTCCTGCTGCCAACATTCCCCAGCCTCCCTTTTTGCTGCTCACCATCTTCTTCCTCATCATGTCTAACATCCAACCTTCTTCCTCTCCACCTATTTCATCATGTCTAACATCCAACCTTCTTCCTGTCCACCTATTTCATCATGTCTAACATCCATCCATCTTGCTGTCCACCTATTTCATCATGTCTAACATCCAACCTTCTTCCTCTCCACCTATTTCATCATGTCTCACATCCACCCTTCTTCCTCTCCACCTATTTCATCATGTCTAACATCCAACCTTCTTCCTCATCATGTCTAACATCCAACCTTCTTGCTGTCCACCTATTTCATCATGTCTAACATCCATCCATCTTCCTCTCCACCTATTTCATCATGTCTAACATCCAACCTTCTTCCTCATCATGTCTAACATCCATCCATCTTCCTTTCCACCTATTTCATCATGTCTAACATCCAACCTTCTTCCTCATCATGTCTAACATCCATCCATCTTGCTGTCCACCTATTTCATCATGTCTAACATCCATCCATCTTCCTGTCCACCTATTTCATCATGTCTAACATCCATCCATCTTCCTGTCCACCTATTTCATCATGTCTCACATCCAACCTTCTTTCTCTCCACCTATTTCATCATGTCTAACATCCAACATTCTTCCTCTCCACCTATTTCATCATGTCTAACATCCAACCTTCTTCCTCATCATGTCTAACATCCAACCTTCTTGTTGTCCACCTATTTTATCATGTCTAACATCCATCCATCCATCTTCCTGTCCACCTATTTCATCATGTCTCACATCTAACCTTCTTCCTCTCCACCTATTTCATCATGTCTAACATCCATCCATCTTCCTGTCCACCTATTTTATCATGTCTAACATCCATCCTTCTTCCTCTCCACCTATTTCATCATGTCTCACATCCAACCTTCTTCCTCTCCACCTATTTCATCATGTCTAACATCCAACCTTCTTCCTCATCATGTCTAACATCCATCCATCTTCCTGTCCACCTATTTCATCATGTCTAACATCCAACCTTCTTCCTCTCCACCTATTTCATCATGTCTCACATCCACCCTTCTTCCTCTCCACCTATTTCATCATGTCTAACATCCAACCTTCTTCCTCATCATGTCTAACATCCAACCTTCTTGCTCTCCACCTATTTCATCATGTCTAACATCCAACCTTCTTCCTCATCATGTCTAACATCCAACCTTCTTGTTGTCCACCTATTTCATCATGTCTAACATCCATCCATCTTCCTCTCCACCTATTTCATCATGTCTAACATCCAACCTTCTTCCTCATCATGTCTAACATCCATCCATCTTCCTTTCCACCTATTTCATCATGTCTAACATCCAACCTTCTTCCTCATCATGTCTAACATCCATCCATCTTCCTTTCCAACTATTTCATCATGTCTAACATCCAACCTTTTTCTTCATCATGTCTAACATCCATCCATCTTGCTGTCCACCTATTTCATCATGTCTAACATCCATCCATCTTCCTGTCCACCTATTTCATCATGTCTCACATCCAACCTTCTTCCTCTCCACCTATTTCATCATGTCTAACATCCATCCATCTTCCTGTCCACCTATTTCATCATGTCTCACATCCAACCTTCTTCCTCTCCACCTATTTCATCATGTCTAACATCCAACCTTCTTCCTCTCCACCTATTTCATCATGTCTAACATCCAACCTTCTTCCTCATCATGTCTAACATGCAACCTTCTTGTTGTCCACCTATTTTATCATGTCTAACATCCATCTTCCTGTCCACCTATTTCATCATGTCTCACATCTAACCTTCTTCCTCTCCACCTATTTCATCATGTCTAACGTCCATCCATCTTCCTGTCCACCTATTTTATCATGTCTAACATCCATCCTTCTTCCTCTCCACCTATTTCATCATGTCTCACATCCAACCTTCTTCCTCTCCACCTATTTCATCATGTCTAACATCCAACCTTCTTCCTCATCATGTCTAACATCCATCCATCTTCCTGTCCACCTATTTCATCATGTCTAACATCCAACCTTCTTCCTCTCCACCTATTTCATCATGTCTCACATCCACCCTTCTTCCTCTCCACCTATTTCATCATGTCTAACATCCAACCTTCTTCCTCATCATGTCTAACATCCAACCTTCTTGCTCTCCACCTATTTCATCATGTCTAACATCCAACCTTCTTCCTCATCATGTCTAACATCCAACCTTCTTGCTGTCCACCTATTTCATCATGTCTAACATCCATCCATCTTCCTCTCCACCTATTTCATCATGTCTAACATCCAACCTTCTTCCTCATCATGTCTAACATCCATCCATCTTCCTTTCCACCTATTTCATCATGTCTAACATCCAACCTTCTTCCTCATCATGTCTAACATCCATCCATCTTCCTTTCCACCTATTTCATCATGTCTAACATCCAACCTTCTTCCTCATCATGTCTAACATCCATCCATCTTGCTGTCCACCTATTTCATCATGTCTAACATCCATCCATCTTCTTGTCCACCTATTTCATCATGTCTCACATCCAACCTTCTTCCTCTCCACCTATTTCATCATGTCTAACATCCATCCATCGTCCTGTCCACCTATTTCATCATGTCTCACATCCATCCAACTTCCTGTCCACCTATTTCATCATGTCTAACATCCAACCTTCTTCCTCATCATGTCTAACATCCATCCATCTTCCTTTCCACCTATTTCATCATGTCTAACATCCAACCTTCTTCCTCATCATGTCTAACATCCATCCATCTTGCTGTCCACCTATTTCATCATGTCTAACATCCATCCATCTTCCTGTCCACCTATTTCATCATGTCTCACATCCAACCTTCTTCCTCTCCACCTATTTCATCATGTCTAACATCCATCCATCTTCCTGTCCACCTATTTCATCATGTCTAACATCCAACCTTCTTCCTCTCCACCTATTTCATCATGTCTAACATCCAACCTTCTTCCTCATCATGTCTAACATGCAACCTTCTTGCTGTCCACCTATTTCATCATGTCTAACATCCAACCTTCTTCCTCATCATGTCTAACATGCAACCTTCTTGCTGTCCACCTATTTCATCATGGATGTTGTTGATGTTTGGATGCTGGTGATGTTTGGATGCTGGTGATGTTTGGATGTTGTTGATGTTTGGATGTTGTTGATGTCTTCCAGTCTGTCATAGTGAAGAGCGTGGAGAGGAACGCGGTGAACATGTATGAGGCCCGCAAATTCCTCCTGGGTCTGGAGTGCAACGGCGTGGCCTCCTCGCCGCCCTCGGTCGCCTTGAATCCCGCCGCCAACGGACCCTCGCCGTCCCTCATCTGCCCCGTCGGCCTGGACATTCTGGCCTCAGCTGGCCTGGGGCTCAGCAACCTGGGTAAGCATCCAAGCTAACAAGATGTTCATGCATCAGAGGCACACTGTCTTACGTTGCACATTTGTTTAGTTCTCAAGCGCGATTGATCCTCTTGTACATCAGGGAGATGACATAAATCCGCCATGAAGGGCATGAAGAAAGCAGTTCTGTTTTGCTCCCATTTTTCATGAAATCAAACTTTGACTATGTACACAAAATACTTATTCCTCTCAAATAGTGTTGACAAATCTGTCTAAATCTGTGTTAGTGAGCATTTCTTTTTAGCCAAGATAATCCATCTCACCTCACAGGTGTGGCTTATCAAGATGCTGATTAAACAGCATGATTATTGCACAGGTGTGCCTTAGGCTGCCCACTATAAAAGGCCACTCTGAAGTGTGCAGTTTTATCACACGGCACAATGCCACAGATGTCGCAAGTTTGCTGACTACAGGAACTGTTGTTCGTGAATTGAATGTTAATTTTTTCTACCATAAGCAGTCTTCAAGAGCGTTTCAAGGATTTTGTCAGTACATCCAACCGGCCTCACAACCACAAACCATGTGTAATCATAATTTTGTTTTCGGTAAGTAATGATTTGGAGGGCTTGAGAAAGTGGAAAGGAAAAGGTAGTTCTATTTGACCACGTGGTCAAGTACATTGAACAGCAACAACATAACCTATGTTGTACTAGCGGGTATCACGCAGACGACTTCATTGAAAACAAACAACTGAATGATTAGCAGCACAAACATTTTTAAAGGGCATGCAGAGGTAGATGATCATAATGATGCAATATGTACATACAGCTAGCCGACAGCTTTCTTCTTTGACGTCTCCATTATTGAACAAATTACCAAAGATTCAGCAACGCAGATGTCCAGAATACTGTGGAATTTTGCGATGAAAACAGACGACGTATAGCTGAGAACGGTGCTGGAACAAAATGTCCTCTACAATCCGTGATGTCACGCGCACGCGTCATCATACCGCGACGTTTCAGCAGGATATTTCGGCGCGAAATTTAAAATTGCAATTTAGTAAACTAAAGCGGCCGTATTGGCATGTGTTGTAATGTTAATATTTCATCATTGATATATAAACTTAAGAAGCGGGACCGGAGGGTGTGTTCCAACTATCGTGGGATCACACTCCTCAGCCTTCCCGGTAAGGTTTATTCAGGTGTACTGGAGAGGAGGCTACGCCGGATAGTCGAACCTCGGATTCAGGAGGAACAGTGTGGTTTTCGTCCTGGTCGTGGAACTGTGATCCAGCTCTATACTCTCCGCAGGGTTTTTGAGGGTGCATGGGAGTTTGCCCAACCAGTCTACATGTGCTTTGTGGACTTGGAGAAGGCTTTCGACCGTGTCCCTCGGGAAGTCCTGTGGGGAGTGCTCAGAGAGTATGGGGTATCGGACTGTCTTATTGTGGCGGTCCGCTCCCTGTATGATCAGTGCCAGAGCTTGGTCCGCATTGCCGGCAGTAAGTCGAACACATTTCCAGTGAGGGTTGGACTCCGCCAAGGCTGTCCTTTGTCACCGATTCTGTTCATAACTTTTATGGACAGAATTTCTAGGCGCAGTCAAGGCGTTGAGGGGTTCCGGTTTGGTGACCGCAGGATTAGGTCTCTGCTTTTTGCAGATGATGTGGTCCTGATGGCTTCATCTGACCGGGATCTTCAGCTCTCACTGGATCGGTTTGCAGCCGAGTGTGAAGCGACCGGAATGAGAATCAGCACCTCCAAGTCCGAGTCCATGGTTCTCGCCCGGAAAAGGGTGGAATGCTATCTCCGGGTTGGGGAGGAGACCCTGCCCCAAGTGGAGGAGTTCAAGTACCTAGGAGTCTTGTTCACGAGTGAGGGAAGAGTGGATCGTGAGATGGACAGGCGGATCGGTGCGGCGTCTTCAGTAATGCGGACGTTGTACCGATCCGTTGTGGTGAAGAAGGAGCTGAGCCGGAAGGCAAAGCTCTCAATTTACCGGTCGATCTACGTTCCCATCCTCACCTATGGTCATGAGCTTTGGGTCATGACCGAAAGGATAAGATC
Source organism: Nerophis ophidion (assembly GCF_033978795.1). Taxonomy (NCBI): domain Eukaryota; kingdom Metazoa; phylum Chordata; class Actinopteri; order Syngnathiformes; family Syngnathidae; genus Nerophis; species Nerophis ophidion. The sequence goes on along the minus strand of NC_084619.1, from coordinate 71,256,439 downwards.
ACGGGTACAAGCGGCCCAAATGAGTTTCCAGGTCTCTCCCTTAGAGATAGGGTGAGAAGCTCTGCCATCCGGGAGGAACTCAAAGTAAAGCCGCTGCTCCTTCACATCGAGAGGAGCCAGATGAGGTGGTTCGGGCATCTGGTCAGGATGCCACCCGAACGCCTCCCTAGGGAGGTGTTTAGGGCACGTCCAACCGATAGGAGGCCACGGGGAAGACCCAGGACACGTTGGGAAGACTATGTCTCCCGGCTGGCCTGGGAACGCTTCGGGATCCCCCGGGAAGAGCTAGACGAAGTGGCTGGGGAAAGGGAAGTCTGGGTTTCCCTGCTTAGGTTGTTGCCCCCGCGACCCGACCTCAGATAAGCGGAAGAAGATGGATGGATGGATGGATATATAAAGTATCAGACTGCGTGGTCGCTAGTAGTGGGTTTTAGTAGGCCTTTAATGAAGTATTCTGGAGCCTGCAGGGTCAAAGTCCATATTGGCGCCAGTGTTGATTTATTAATTGTATCCTTCTCTCCTTTATTCTCCTTGTGTTTTCTTTCTCAACTCCCAAAAATGTACGTTAAATATTTCCTGACCTCACTTCCCCCCCCGCCACAGGAGAAGTAGGATTAAATGTAAATAATCAGTCAGAGAAGATGATGGTTCCGTGCAGTGGAATGAGTTTCAAGCCGGTGATGAAGCTGTGGACGGCCACATCCTGGCCGGCCGCTAGTAATTGCTACATGTTTGCGTAGCGCAGATTACACGGTGGAGGCTGCCAGGAGAGTCCCGGCCTTATTCCTGGAGCCAAAGTAGACCCTTGCTAAAGCCGCAGACCTGCTTCTTTGTGTTTGCATGCCCTCGCCAGCACATTGTCTCCGTAACCTCGGCCCCGAGACACGGTAGATGGGTCGCATTCACCCGACGTCACGGCCGGATTCAAGCGGTGGTCAAGCGTTTGCAGTGGTCACTTTGCTTGATCGACTTTTTTAGTGTTTCCCCTTTACAGCAAAGTATTAGCTTGATATCATTTGGATTTGACCTAGTTTCGGAGTTCTTAAAAGGCATTTTTGCTACGGCCGTTTCGAAGACCACCACCTCGGCAAGTCTAAATAAAGGAAAACAAATGTGAGAGAACTTTTTACCAAGTACAACAATCATTAATGAATATTTCAAGATAGACACAATGTTGGCATCTGTAGTTTTATTTTGATAAACAATCAGAAATTAATCTTATTATCTTATATTGATAGTGGTATAGATTCCATGATTCCATTGCACAGTTAGATTTCTTTTGCATCTATCTTCTTCCGCTTATCCGAGGTCGGGTCGCGGGGGCAACAGCCTAAGGAGGGAAACCCAGACTTCCCTCTCCCCAGCCACTTCGTCTAGCTCTTCCCGGGGGATCCCGAGGCGTTCCCAGGCCAGCCGGGAGACATAGTCTTCCCAACGTGTCCTGGGTCTTCCCCGTGGCCTCCTACCGGTTGGACGTGCCCTAAACACCTCCCTAGGGACGCGTTCGGGTGGCATCCTGACCAGATGCCCGAACCACCTCATCTGGCTCCTCTCGATGTGGAGGAGCAGCGGCTTTACTTTGAGTTCCTCCCGGATGGCAGATCTTCTCACCCTATCTCTAAGGGAGAGACCTGGAAACTCATTTGGGCCGCTTGTACCCGTGATCTTATCCTTTCGGTCATGACCCAAAGCTCATGACCATAGGTGAGGATGGGAACGTAGATCGACCGGTAAATTGAGAGCTTTGCCTTCCGGCTCAGCTCCTTCTTCACCACAACGGATCGGTACAACGTCCGCATTACTGAAGACGCCGCACCGATCCGCCTGTCGATCTCACGATCCACTCTTCCCCCACTCGTGAACAAGACTCCTAGGTACTTGAACTCCTCCACTTGGGGCTGGGTCTCCTCCCCAACCCGGAGATGGCATTCCACCCTTTTAGTTTGTTTTGTATTGAAATTGCTGACTTCGTAATGTCTTTTGTATCCATGCTCGTGTTGTTTTTGTCTAAAAGTAACTGAGCGATAAGAGCTCGTTTAATAATGTAGCGCTAAATTTGACCAGTAGAGGGCAATAGGACTACACCAAAGGTGCTGTAGATGTTTAATTTCTATATGCGTAAACATGGGCTTCACGGTGGCAGAGGGGTTAGTGCGTCTGCCTCACAATACGAAGTTCCTGCAGTCCTGGGTTCAAATCAAGGCTCGGGATCTTCCTGTGTGGAGTTTGCATGTTATCCCCGTGAATGCGTGGGTTCCCTCCGGGTACTCCGGCTTCCTCCCACTTCCAAAGACATACACCTGGGGATAGGTTGATTGGCAACACTAAAATTGGCCCTAGTGTGTGAATGTGAGTGTGAATGTTGTCTGTCTATCTGTGTTGGCCCCGCGATGAGGTGGCGACTTGTCCAGGGTGCACCCCGCCTTCCGCCCGATTGTAGCTGAGATAGGCGCCAGCACCCCCCGCGACCCCAAAAGGGAATAAGCGGTGGGAAATGGATGGATGCGTAAACATATGTAGTTGTGTGAATGTATTAACACTAAACCTTCTATTGTATTCATGTCAAATACACAACGGACACTGTACTTTTGTAATGTTTATTTTGTGTTTATGTTTTCATTCTTACAATCCTAAATAAAAAAGAAAATAAGTAAATACACTCGAGGAAGGAAAATAGTTCAAAAGAAGGAACATCAATCCCCGACAAAACTTCTGGAGTTTCTGTTTCTTCATACTGTTAACTAACTGCAGTTTGCAGGTAAAAAGGTATGTAATGCTTAAACCAAAAATGAACAAAAGAGAAAGGAAAATGCAATGGCTATGCAAAACAAAAATAAAACTGAACTGGCTACAAAGTAAACAGAAACAGAATGCTGGACGACAGCAAAAACCTACGGCATCCACAAAGTACATCCGCACACGACATGACAATCAACAATGTCCACACAAAGAAGGATAGCAACAACAAAGTAAATAGCCTTGCTTGCTAATAAAAAGCAGGTGCGCGGAATAGCGCTCAAAGGAAGACATGAAGCTGCAACAAAACAGGAAGGGTCGCCAAAATAAGAGCGCAAGACGGGAACTAAAGCACTACACCCAGGGAAACACCAACAAACTCAAAATAAGGCACGACAACCTGGTGGAGTTTCATTTTTTAACGTTTTCTGCTGGTGGTGTACCTCCGGGTTTTTTTTATGAAAAAAATGTGCCTTGCCTCAAAAAAGGTTGGAAGACACTGCGTTAAAATGTGCATGGTCCCATGTAAGAAAGATACAACAAATGTGGACTTCCTATCATCCGTCTATGAAGAAGCCTTTTGCTGTGTGTGTGCCGGGACAGTGTGTGTGTGCCGGGACAGTGTGTGTGTCCCGGGACAGTGTGTGTGTCCCGGGACAGTGTGTGTGTGCCGGGACAGTGTGTGTGCCGGGACAGTGTGTGTGTGCCGGGATAGTGTGTGTGTGGTGGGACAGTGTGTGTGTGCCGGGACAGTGTGTGTGTGCCGGGATAGTGTGTGTGTGGTGGGACAGTGTGTGTGTGCCGGGACTGTATGTGTGCTGGGACAGTGTGTGTGTGCCGGGACAGTGTGTGTGTACTGGGACAGTGTGTCTGCTGGGACAGTGTGTGTGTGCCGGGACAGTTTGTGTGCCGGGACAGTGTGTGTGTGCCGGGACAGTGTGTGTGCCGGGACAGTGTGTGTGGCGGGACAATGTGTGTGTGCCGGGACAATGTGTGTGTGCCGGGACAGTGTGTGTGCCCCGGGACAGTGTGTGTGCCGGGACAGTGTGTGTGCCGGGATAGTGTGTGTGCCGGGACAGTGTGTGTGTGCCGGGACAGTGTGTCTGCTGGGACAGTGTGTGTGTGCTGGGACAGTGTGTGTGTGTGCCGGGACAGAGTGTGTGCCGGGACAGTGTGTGTGTGTGCCGGGACAGTGTGTGTGTGTGCCGGGACAGAGTGTGTGTGCCGGGACAGTGTGTGTGTGCGGGGACAGTGTGTGTGTGCCGGGACAGTGTGTGTGTGCCGGGACAGTGTGTCTGCTGGGACAGTGTGTGTGTGCTGGGACAGTGTGTCTGCTGGGACAGTGTGTCTGCTGGGACAGTGTGTGTGTGCTGGGACAGTGTGTCTGCTGGGACAGTGTGTGTGTGCTGGGACAGTGTGTGTGTGCCGGGACAGTGTGTCTGCTGGGACAGTGTGTGTGTGCCGGGACAGTTTGTGTGCCGGGACAGTGTGTGTGTGCTGGGACAGTGTGTGTGCTGGGACAGTGTCTGTGTGCCGGGACAGTGTGTGTGTGCCGGGACAGTGTGTGTGTGCTGGGACAGTGTGTGTGCTGGGACAGTGTGTGTGTGCCGGGACAGTGTGTGTGTGCCGGGACAGTGTGTGTGTGCCGGGACAGTGTGTGTGCCGGGACAGTGTGTGTGTGCCGGGACAGTGTGTGTGTGCCGGGACAGTGTGTGTGTGCCTGGACATTGTGTGTGCTGGGACAGTGTGTCTGCCGGGACAGTGTGTGTGCCGGGACATTGTGTGTGTTCCGGGACAGTGTGTGTGTGCCGGGACAGTGTGTGTCTGCTGGGACAGTGTGTGTGTGCCGGGACAGTGTGTCTGCTGGGACGATGTGTGCGTGCCGGGACAGTGTGTGTGCCGGGACAGTGTGTGTGAGCCGGGACAGTGTGTGTGCCGGGACAGTGTGTGTGAGCCGGGACAGTGTGTGTGTCCCGGTACAGTGTGTGTGTGCCGGGACAGTGTGTGTGTGCCGGGACAGTGTGTGTGTGCCGGAACAGTGTGTGTGTGACGGGACAGTGTGTGTGTGCCGGGACAGTGTGTGTGTGTGCCGGGACAGTGTGTGTGTGCCGGGACAGTGTGTGTGCCGGGATAGTGTGTGTGTCCCGGGACAGTGTGTGTGTGCCGGGACAATGTGTGTGTGACGGGACAGTGTGTGTGTCCCGGGACAGTGTGTGTGTGCTGGGACAGTGTGTGTGTGCCGGGACAGTGTGTGTGTGCCGGGACAGTGTGTGTGTGCCGGGACAGTGTGTGTGTGCCGGGACAGTGTGCGTGTGCCGGGACAATGTGTGTGTGCCGGGACAATGTGTGTGTGCCGGGACAGTGTGTGTGTCCCGGGAAAGTGTGTGTGTGCCGGGACAGTGTGTGTGTGCCGGGACAGTCCAAAGTTAAGTCGGAGATCACGCAGTCGTTTATAAAGGATTTTATGTTTCTGTGTGGCCTGCTAACAAATGTCTCACGGGCCGGTAGTTGGAGACCAGTGTTCTCCAGGGATTCAATTGCATTGAATGAAAAAAGGAAATGTGTCATTTTCCTGAAATGTCTTGACAGGACCACCTCTGTGTTGTCTTTGTCTCTGCAGGCTTCCTGGGTGCGACGACGTCCCACTCGCTGGCGAACTCGGCGACCCCTAACGCCGTCCTGAACACCTTAAACTCCTCCATGAGTCCCCTGCAGGCCCCCAGCGCCCCCACGCCCTCCCTGTGGTCCAGCTCCCTCAGCAGCAGCCAAGGTGCGCTAGCTGCATGTTGAAGTACTCCTGCTGGTCACGTAGGCTCGGACGGCCCTCAAGTCCTGCCGGTCTTCATCACTTCTGCTTGGTTACGTCTTGTGGTTCTTCTCCAGCCTTCTCGTCCCAGTTGATGCTGCACCCGGCCGCCCAGGCCACCCTGAGCAGCATCCTGCTATCCAGCGTTCAGGGCTACACGCATAGCACGCCGTCCCCTCCGCCGGGCCTGGCGCCCATCGACAAGCAGTCCATCGGCGGCGTCCCCGACTGCGCCAAAGCGGCCTGCTCTCTCAACGGCCATGTGAAGGTCAGCTGCCTTCTTAGCACCCCGCACATTTTGACTTGCTGCGCTTTGACTTAGTTGAGTCAATCTGGATTTGCGCAGCATCCCAGTTCCGTCTACGGGAGGATAGCCACGGCGTCTCTTGCCGAGACGGTTTTGAGTCCGGCTCCGTGTGACTCAGTCCAAGAGGCCAGCGGACACAATCCATCAGAACCACGGTCCAGCAAGTCCAACACAGATGAAGGTAGTCTCCTAATGCTGTTTAAACGTGTGTTTGTGTTCTCCTGTCCGACTGCTACACTGTTTATAAAAGGGACAAGAGACAAGTGTGGACAAACACAGTTCATCAGTAAACAAACTACGGCCCACTGATCTCTTCAAATTGGCCCGCGAGAAGTCATCCATTAAGTCATTCAGCCCGCAGGGAGATTGCATTCATTTAAAAGTCTAATGACTTTTTTGCTGTTGTGTCGCCATCTAGTGGATAACTTGAGTTTTTTCACATCAATTACCTTTAATTATACTCTGATTGTTATGTATGCAGGGGAAGTAGTGACGGCACATTTCCACAAGGGGGCAATATTGCTCTGTTGTATTTTATTTATGTATAAATTGCCCATCATTGTCAGACCCATGGGCTTCACGGTGGCAGAGGGATTAGTGCGTCTGCCTCACAATACGAAGTTCCTGCAGTCCTGGGTTCAAATCCAGGCTCGGGATCTTTCTGTGTGGAGTTTGCATGTTCTCCCCGTGAATGCGTGGGTTCCCTCCGGGTACTCCGGCTTACCCCCACTTCCAAAGACATGCACCTGGGGATAGGTTGATTGGCAGCACTAAATTGGCCCTAGTGTGTGAATGTGAGTGTGAATGTTGTCTGTCTATCTGTTTTGGCCCTGCGATGAGGTGGCGACTTGTCCAGGGTGTACCCCGCCTTCCGCCCGATTGTAGCTGAGATAGGCGCTAGCGCCCCCCGCGACCCCGAAAGGGAATAAGCGTTATAAAATGGATGGATGGATATACTCTGATTGTTATGTATGCAGGGGAAGTAGTGACGGCACATTTCCACAAGGGGGCAATATTGCTCTGTTGTATTTTATATATGTATAAATTGCCCATCATTGTCAGACCCATCCCCCTGATCACCCCCTGGGAAGTGAAAGGAGCAGTGGGCAGCAGCGGTGCCGTGCCCGGGAATCATTTATGGCGATATAACCCCCAATAGGGACGGCGTGGTGCAGTGGCAGAGTGGCCGTGCGCAACACGAGGGTCCCTGGTTCAAATCCCACCTAGTACCAACCTCGTCACGTTGTGTCCTGAGCAAGACACTTCACCCTTGCTCCTGATGGGTGCTGGTTGGCGCCTTGCATGGCAGCTCCCTCCATCAGTGTGTGAATGTGTGTGTGAATGGGTAAATGTGGAAGTAGTGTCGAAGCGCTTTGAGTACCTTGAATGTAGAAAAGCGCTATACAAGTACAACCCATTTATTTATTTAATTCCAACCCTTGATGCTGAGTGCCAATCCTCCTTTTTCATCGTCCCATTTAAAGCACCAGTCCCATTACTACCACCACCATGCTTAACAGTAGGAATGGTGTTCCTGGGGTTAAAGGCTACACCTTTTCCCCTCCAAATATATTGCTGGGTATTGCGGCCAAACAGCTCCATTTTTGTTTCATCACATGAACAAAGACAAGACCATCTGGAGGGAAGTTCTGTGGTCGGACGAAACAAAAATGGAGCTTGTTGGCTGGAACACCTGTAATGAAGTTCCCGGGCGCAGGAGACCGGTTACCTCCTGGCCTCCTCCTGGTGCGCACTTCTTCTCTCTCACGCATCTCCTTTTCCCTCCACTGTTTACCCAGCCCGATGTCACGGGCAGCTTTCCTCTCCCTGCTTCCTCCTGTGTCACACGCCGTGTTTTCGCTGGCTCGCCCGCTTGTTTGCCCGCTGGACTCTAGAGACCTCCCCTAAAATGTCATTTGTGGGCCACGCGTCTTGAAAAAGTGGCCCATCCCGTAACGCCGGATGCTGAATGACAGCTGCTCCTTTCTTCCGCTAATGCATGAAAGCTGCCAGGACTTTCAGTCAAGTGTGAGTTTGTGTTGGCTCGGTCCTGCAGGCTCCGACACCTTCGTGGAGGTGGGCATGCCCAGGAGCCCCTCGCACTCGGCCAACGGCAACGAGTTGAAGCAGATGCTGGCGTCCTGCAAGACGTCGTCGGGGAAGCGACAAGCTGTGGAGCTCCTGCAAGGCACCAAGAATTCACACTTACAGTATGTTTGGATCGTGATGCGGAAGTCACAACCTCGTATGATCGCTTCAATTTGGCAGCTGAGAAGCAAATATTTCTACTAAACTCACAGTGAAGCTTGTTAAATCCTTGAAATGAAGATAGATTGAATAAAGTGGCAGAAATTCACTCTTACTGGGTTTGAATATGGAAAAAAGTCCAGTTTAAATATTGGACGAAATGTCTTTAAATGAAATGATTAACTAATGAAAATTGTATTAATGCTGGCAGGAAATTAATTCATTAAAAAAATATATACTGTTAAATATACAATTACACTTAAGTGTCAATACTGGAAAGTATTTAATACAATTCAATGAAATTGAATTTAATTTAAACCCAGTCACATTTTATTTTAATTTTAGTCAATTTCTGTGAGTATTCTATTTTTATTCTTAACATCTTCTTCCTCTTTTTGTTCATTTATAATCAAACTAAATCTTATGTGCATTTTGGAGAGAATTTCAGCCCAGTTTGATTTATTTTATTTGTTTGCATTTTTGTACACACTGCAACCCAAAATTGTTTTCTTTAATTGCATTGTTCCAGTAATTAAACTTAATTTTTAGATACTTTATTAGTATTTCTGCTAGTATAAGTTCTATCGGTCACTATTTAATTCACATTGTATGTCATTATATTGCATTAATAATTTAATGAAATTTCTTACTGTATTAAAACTGGATTTTTGTACAATCTAATTTAATTTCTGGCAGTATAGTATATGTTTTCAAATGTATTTATTATCTGCTGGCATTAATTACATTTTTTATTCAATAATTAATTTATTTTAATTACATTTCTTCCACCATTCATTTAATTCTAATAAATTTGTATTTAAATACAAATTTATTAGAATAATAAATTAATAAATGTATTTATTAGAATAATAAATTAATACATTTGTATTTAAATACAAATGTATTAGAATAATAAATTAATAAATGTATTTATTAGAATAATAAATTAATAAATTTGTATTTAAATACAAATTTATTAGAATTAAATGAATGGTGGAAGAAATATAATTAAAATAAATTAATTATTGAATAAAAAATGTAATTAATGCCAGCAGATAATAAATAAATTTGAAAAAATATACTATACTGCCAGAAATTAAATTAGATTGTACAAAAATCCAGTTTTAATACAGTAAGAAATGTCATTAAATTATTAATGCAATACAATTACATACAATGTGAATTAAATAGTGACCGATAGAACTTATACTAGCAGAAATACTAATAAAGTATCTAAAAATTAAGTTTAATTACTGGAACAATGCAATTAAACAAAACAATTTTGTACAAAATTGCAAACAAATAAAATGAATCAAATTGGGCTGAAATTCTCTCCAAAATGCACATAAGATTTAGTTTGATTATAAATGAACAAAAAGAGGAAGAAGATTTTATGAATAAAAAATACTCACAGAAATTGACTAAAATTAAAATAAAATGTGACTGGGTTTAAATCTGGCAAAAATTAAACTGGGTTAAATAAAACCAAGTTAAAATACGGGAAGAAATATAACTAGATAACAATTTAATCAAATAGTTAAATGAAATGGGTTTCAAATGCAGAAAGAAATTACATTAATGAAACATTTAATTAATCATGGCAGAAATGTCATCGATTAAAAAAAAAACTGAGAGAAATGCAATTATGTTCGATAAAAAATAGTTTTCAGTACTGGAAGAAGTTTACTAAAATGTGATTTAAATACTGACACTCAAAATTAAATTATGACTTTTATAAATGCTAACAAATTGTATTAAAATAAAGTTTAAATACTGGAATAAATGCAAAATGAATACAACTAAATTTGGGTAAAATGTGTGTGTGAAAAAATAAATAAATAAAACTTGGCAGAAATTTGGTCCGCAATGCAAATACAATTTGGTTTGATGATACATTGGCCAAAATGCCTTTACATTGAAAATAAATAAAGAATGTAATTCCAGAAGAAAGGCAGTCAATTCGAATAAAATGCTGGCAGAAATGTCATTCCGTATAAATATTTTTTTTTACTGCATTTCAATAAATGAAATTGAAAATCCATCCTTAAATGTTAAAAGTTATGGCAGAAATGTCATTGATTAAAAAAAAAACTTACAGAAATGCAATTATGTTCGATAAAAAATAGTTTTCAGTACTGGAAGAAGTTTACTAAAATGTGATTTAAATACTGACACTCAAAATTGAATTATGACTTTTAGAAATGCTAATAAATTGTATTAAAATAAAGTTTAAATACTGGAATAAATCAAAAATGAATACAACTAATTTTGGGTAAAATATGGGGGGGGATGAAAAAATATTGAAATAAATAAAACTTGGCAGAAATTTGGTCCGCAATGCAAATACAATTTGGTTTGATGATACATTGGCCAAAATGCCTTTACATTGAAAATAAATAAAGAATGTAATTCCAGAAGAAAGGCAGTTAATTCGAATAAAATGCTGGCAGAAATGTCATTCCGTATAAATATTTTTTTTTTACTGCATTTCAATAAATGAAATTGAAAATCAAGACAAATCATTGACAAGACTCTGCAGCATCGCGTGGACATCGGGGGCGGTACCTCTGGATTGGCAGACCGGGGTGGTGGTTCCTCTCTTTAAGAAGGGGGACCGGAGGATGTGTTCCAACTATCGTGGGATCACACTCCTCAGCCTTCCCGGTAAGGTTTATTCAGGTGTACTGGAGAAGAGGCTACGTCGGAAAGTCCAACCTCGGATTCAGGAGGAACAGTGTGGTTTTTGTCCTGGTCGTGGAACTGTGGACCAGCTCTATACTCTCGGCAGGGTTCTTGCGGGTGCATGGGAGTTTGCCCAACCAGTCTACATGTGCTTTGTGGACTTGGAGAAGGCATTCGACCGTGTCCCTCGGGAAGTCCTGTGGGGAGTGCTCAGAGAGTATGGGGTATCGGACTGTCTTATTGTGGCGGTCCGCTCCCTGTATGATCAGTGCCAGAGCTTGGTCCGCATTGCCGGCAGTAAGTCGAACACATTTCCAGTGAGGGTTGGACTCCGCCAAGGCTGTCCTTTGTCACACATTCTGTTCATAACTTTTATGGACAGAATTTCTAGGCGCAGTCAAGGTGTTGAGGGGTTCCGGTTTGGTGGCCGCGGGATTAGGTCTCTGCTTTTTGCAGATGATGTGGTCCTGATGGCTTCATCTGACCGGGATCTTCAGCTCTCACTGGATCGGTTCGCAGCCGAGTGTGAAGCGACCGGAATGAGAATCAGCACCTCCAAGTCCAAGTCCATGTTTCTCGCCCGGAAAAGGGTGGAGTGCCATCTCCGGGTTGGGGAGGAGACCCTGCCCCAAGTGGAGGAGTTCAAATACCTAGGAGTCTTGTTCACGAGTGGGGGAAGAGTGGATCGTGAGATCGACAGGCGGATCGGTGCGGCGTGTCTAGTAATGCGGACGTTGTATCAATCCGTTGTGGTGAAGAAAGAGCTGAGCCGGAAGGCAAAGCTCTCAATTTACCGGTCGATCTACGTTCCCATCCTCACCTATGGTCATGAGCTTTGGGTCATGACCGAAAGGATAAGATCACGGGTACAAGCGGCCCAAATGAGTTTCCAGGTCTCTCCCTTAGAGATAGGGTGAGAAGCTCTGCCATCCGGGAGGAACTCAAAGTAAAGCCGCTGCTCCTCCACATCGAGAGGAGCCAGATGAGGTGGTTCGGGCATCTGGTCAGGATGCCACCCGAACGCCTCCCGAGGGAGGTGTTTAGGGCACGTCCAGCTGGTAGAAGGCCACGGGGAAGACCCAGGACACGTTGGGAAGACTATGTCTCCCGGCTGGCCTGGGAACGCCTCGGGATCCCCCGGGAAGAGCTAGACGAAGTGGCTGGAGAGAGGGAAGTCTGGGCTTCTCTGCTTAGGCTGCTGCCCCCGCGACCCGACCGCGGATAAGCGGAAGATGATGGATGGATGGATGGAAATTGAAAATCCATCCTTAAATGTTAAAAGTTATGTGTTGAATAGTATCTTGTATTGCTCACAATGATCCACGTGTGTGTGTGTGTGTGTGTGCGTGGGTGTGGGTGCAGTTCCGACTGCCTGTTGTCGGACGCAGAGTCCAGTTCTTCAGACAGTCCTGTGGCCGACAAGAGGGCGCCGGGCAGCGAGCGGGCGGCCGAGAGGGCGGCACAGCAGAACGAGAGAGAGAGAATCAGACTTGGACCACAGACCTCCTTCGCCAACATGCAGGTACACACACACACACACCCAAGGTACACACTCTTGTAGGCAGCCGGTCACACTACTTGACTTGCTGCTCCCGCTTTGCAGGCCTTTGACTACGAGCAGAAGAAGCTGCTGGCAACCAAAGGTGAGCGGACATCTTGCGTGCCTGCAGGACCTAAATGACCGCGGTCTGTCTTCATGCAGCCATGCTGAAGAAGCCAGTGGTGACGGAGGTGCGGACGCCGACCAACACCTGGAGTGGCCTTGGTTTCTCCAAGTCCATGCCGGCAGAAACCATCAAGGAGCTGAGGAGAGCCAACCACGTGTCCTACAAGCCCAGCATGAGCACCACCTTTGAGGTGAGCCCGGCACCCTCCGCTCTGTTTGTGTTGAGCCCGGTCTCACCCCTGGATTTTTGCTCCCAGGGTTCCCCGCTGTCCTTGTCGCGCTCCGGCAGCCGGGAGGGCGTGGCCAACGGCAGCGATTCCGACAACTGGCGGGAGAGGAACGGCACGTCAAACGGGCTGCAGGCTCATTCCGAGTTCCCCGCCGCCGTGAGCAGCCCCAAGAGGAAGCAGAACAAATCTGGTGCGTTTCAAGCAGGTTTTGGGGTCACGTCTAAGCAAGGCAGCGTGACTTTCACTAATGTTTGCAGTCGGCCACAATCAGCCTATTTTTAGGTCTGCAAGGCCCACCTCTAATACTTCCATTTTCTCCAAAATCGACAGTGTGCTTTATAACCTGGTGCACCTCATTTTATTAGGTACAGGGTGTGATGATAAATGTGACCAGTAGATGGCAGTCATACCGGACTGCAGGTTGACGCCTATTCAATAAATGACGCTCCCAGTGCCACCCACACTGCTTTAATCAATCAATCAATCAATGTTTATTTATATAGCCCCAAATCACAAATGTCTCAAAGGACTGCACAAATCATTACGACTACAACATCCTCGGAAGAACCCACAAAAGGGCAAGGAAAACTCACACCCAGTGGGCAGGGAGAATTCACACCCAGTGGGACGCCAGTGACAATGCTGACTATGAGAAACCTTGGAGAGGACCTCAGATGTGGGCAACCCCCCTCCCCCTCTAGGGGACCGAAAGCAATGGATGTCGAGCGGGTCTAACATGATACTGTGAAAGTTCAATCCATAGTGGCTCCAACACAGCCGCCAGAGTTCAGTTCAAGCGGATCCAAGACAGCAGCGAGAGTCCCGTCCACAGGGAACCATCTCCAGCGGAGGCGGATCAGCAGCGTAGAGATGTCCCCAAACGATACAGGCGAGCGGTCCATCCTGGGTCTCGACTCTGGACAGCCAGTACTTCATCCATGGTCATCGGACCGGACCCCCTCCACAAGGGAGGGGGGGACATAGGAGAAAGAAAAGAAGCGGCAGATCAACTGGTCTAAAAAGGAGGTCTATTTAAAGGCTAGAGTATACAGATGAGTTTTAAGGTGAGACTTAAATGCTTCTACTGAGGTAGCATCTCGAAATGTAACTTATGTATCAGATGTCACTATGGCAAGCGCTTTGAGTCACTAGAGAAAAAGCGCTATATAAATATAATTCACTTCACTTCATACCGTATTTTCTCGAATTGCCGCCCGGGCGCTAATTAATTTAAAACCCCTTCTCACTCCGGCACTTACCAAAGGCATGCAGTAAAAAAATTGAGTGTGATGGAAGGATACCATCATGAAAAGCACATTTATAAAAAAAAATACGTTATTATGGTCCTACCTTTAATTTACGTGGCGCAGTGGAAAAGTGGTTCAAGCCCCACCTAACAAATCCTCCAACAAAGTGGTTAACATGCCATGTTCTCCCGTGTTCCTCCAACAAAGTGGTTAACATGCCATGTTCTCCCATGTTCCCCCACCAAAGTGGTTAACATGCCATGTTCTCCCATGTTCCTCCAACAAAGTGGTTAACGTGCCATGTTCTCCCGTGTTCCTCCTACAAAGTGGTTAACATGACATGTTCTCCCATGTTCCCCCAACAAAGTGGTTAACATGCCATGTTCTCCCGTGTTCCTCCAACAAAGTGGTTAATGTGCCATTTTCTCCCGTGTTCCTCCAACAAAGTGGTTAACATGCCATGTTCTCCCGTGTTCCTCCAACAAAGTGGTTAACATGCCATGTTCTCCCGTGTTCCCCCAACAAAGTGGTTAACGTGCCATGTTCCCCCAACAAAGTGGTTAACATGCCATGTTCTCCCATGTTCCCCCAACAAAGTGGTTAATGTGCCATGTTCTCCCATGTTCCTCCAACAAAGTGGTTAATGTGCCATGTTCTCCCGTGTTCCCCCAACAAAGTGGTTAACGTGCCATGTTCCCCCAACAAAGTGGTTAACATGCCATGTTCTCCCATGTTCCCCCAACAAAGTGGTTAATGTGCCATGTTCTCCCATGTTCCTCCAACAAAGTGGTTAACGTGCCATGTTCTCCCGTGTTCCTCCAACAAAGTGGTTAACGTGCCCTGTTCTCCCGTTTTCCTCCAACAAAGTGGTTAACATTCCATGTTCTCCCATGTTCCTCCAACAAAGTGGTTAACATGCCATGTTCTCCCATGTTCCCCCAACAAAGTGGTTAACATGCCATGTTCTCCCGTGTTCCCCCACAAAGTGGTTAACATGCCATGTTCTCCCGTGTTCCTCCAACAAAGTGGTTAACATGCCATGTTCTCCCGTGTTCCTCCAAAAAAGTGGTTAACATGCCATGTTCTCCCATGTTCCCCCAACAAAGTGGTTAACATGCCATGTTCTCCCGTGTTCCTCCAAAAAAGTGGTTAACATGCCATGTTCTCCCGTGTTCCCCCAACAAAGTGGTTAACGTGCCATGTTCCCCCAACAAAGTGGTTAACATGCCATGTTCTCCCATGTTCCCCCAACAAAGTGGTTAATGTGCCATGTTCTCCCATGTTCCTCCAACAAAGTGGTTAATGTGCCATGTTCTCCCGTGTTCCCCCAACAAAGTGGTTAACGTGCCATGTTCCCCCAACTAAGTGGTTAACATGCCATGTTCTCCCATGTTCCCCCAACAAAGTGGTTAATGTGCCATGTTCTCCCATGTTCCTCCAACAAAGTGGTTAACGTGCCATGTTCTCCCGTGTTCCTCCAACA
>NC_084619.1:71188535-71236035 GCF_033978795.1 Nerophis ophidion | reverse complement strand
CCAAACATCAACAACATCCAAACATCAACAACATCCAAACATCACTAGCATCCAAACATCACCAGCATCCAAACATCAACTACATCCAAACATCAACAACATTCAAACATCACCAGCATCCAAACATCAACAACATCTAAACATCAACAACATCCAAACATCACCAGCATCCAAACATCAACAACATCCAAACATCAACAACATCCAAACATCACTAGTATCCAAACATCACCAGCATCCAAACATCAACAACATCCAAACATCAACAACATCCAAACATCACCAGCATACAAACATCACCAGCATCCAAACATCACCAGCATCCAAACATCACCAGCATCCAAACATCAACAACATCCAAACATCAACAACATCCAAACATCACCAGCATCCAAACATCAACAACATCCAAACATCAACAACATCCAAACATCAACAACATCCAAACATCACCAGCATCCAAACATCAACTACATCCAAACATCAACAACATCCAAACATCAACAACATCCAAACATCAACAACATCCAAACATCACCAGCATCCAAACATCACTAGCATCCAAACATCACCAGCATCCAAACATCAACTACATCCAAACATCAACAACATCCAAACATCAACAACATCCAAACATCACCAGCATCCAAACATCAACAACATCCAAACATTACCAGCATCCAAACATCAACAACATCCAAACATCAACAACATCCAAACATCAACAACATCCAAACATCACCAGCATCCAAACATCAACAACATCCAAACATCAACAACATCCAAACATCAACAACATCCAAACATCACTGGCTTCCAAACATCACCAGCATCCAAACATCACCAGCATCCAAACATCAACTACATCCAAACATCAACAACATCCAAACATCAACAACATCCAAACATCAACAACATCCAAACATCACCAGCATCCAAACATCAACAACATCCAAACATTACCAGCATCCAAACATCAACAACATCCAAACATCAACAACATCCAAACATCAACAACATCCAAACATCACCAGCATCCAAACATCAACATCCAAACATCACCAGCATCCAAACATCAACAACATTCACACATCCAATCATCACCAGCATCCAAACATCAACAACATCCAAACATCACCAGCATCCAAACATCAACAACATCCAAACATCAACAACATCCAAACATCAACAACATCCAAACATCACTGGCTTCCAAACATCACCAGCATCCAAACATCACCAGCATCCAAACATCAACTACATCCAAACATCAACAACATCCAAACATCAACAACATCCAAACATCAACAACATCCAAACATCACCAGCATCCAAACATCAACAACATCCAAACATTACCAGCATCCAAACATCAACAACATCCAAACATCAACAACATCCAAACATCAACAACATCCAAACATCACCAGCATCCAAACATCAACATCCAAACATCACCAGCATCCAAACATCAACAACATTCACACATCCAATCATCACCAGCATCCAAACATCAACAACATCCAAACATCACCAGCAGGAAGTCCATCCGTGCCTTGCTTTCATTTCTATGATTGCATTCAATCTTTTAGGTTTTTAATTTGTATCACTCTGATGTGATTTGAGCCATGGTGACGTGTAGTAACAATAAGATGCTTGTTGATGGATGATGTCATGTTGATGGATGATGTCATGTTGATGGATGATGTCATGTTGATGGATGATGTCATGTTGACGGATGATGTCATGTTGATGGATGATGTCATGTTGATGGATGATGTCATGTTGATGGATGATGTCATGTTGACGGAGAGTGAGGTAGTTTGTCCTGACTGACGGCGACATCACACTCCTCGGTCATCCCTGTTTGTTGTCTTTTTGCATTTGAGGCATGATGACGGGACTGTCAGGTTTACACACCAGCATCTCCTGTGGTTTGTGTCAAAAACCACTGAGGACCGACGGAACATTTATGCAACTTGTTGTATTAGGAATCTTGAATTGTGTGTGCATAATTAGCACATCAAGTTTTTGCAGTTGTTTTCTACAACAAACTCCTCTGAGAAGCCTTCAATCAGGCAACAACTTTTTGATATTAAAAAGGTAATAAATATATACAAAATCATGATTGGATTGTTTTGTCTGTCAAATATTCCATCTGCTCCACCCTTATCTTAAATATTCTCCTCGCTACGTCTCTTCTTCCAGAACATTCCTCCAGCAGATAAGATTCTGCAATGTGTCTTTCATCTGGAAGTAAGCCAGTCAAGTCCGTTTTAAACGCTGATTCAGCTGAAAAAGAGCTGGCGCGGGCCTCTTATCTGCCTTATGTTTCATATCTGAGCATTGACTGGAACAACATACACTACAGTACAGTACAGTACACTACAGTACACTACACTACACTACAGTACACTACAGTACAGTACACTACACTACAGTACACTACACTACAGTACACTACACTACAGTACAGTACACTACAGTACAGTACACTACACTACAGTACAGTACACTACACTACAGTACAGTACACTACACTACAGTACACTACACTACAGTACACTACACTACAGTACACTACATGACAGTGTGTGTGCTGACTGCAGCCGCCAGGGGGCAGTGTTGCTGCTTTAAAACCAGCATTGTTCTCCATAGACACAGTATAATTATCCATAAAACCAGTCTTGTTCTCCATAAACCCAGTATAGTTCTCCATAAAACCAGTATAGTTCTCCATAAACCCAGTATTGTTCTCCATAAACCCATTATTGTTCTCCATAAACCCAGTATGGTTCTCCATAAACCCAGTATTGTTCTTCATAAACCCAGTATTGTACTTTATAAACCCAGTACTGTTGTCCATAAAGCAGGTATAGTTCTTTATAAACCCAGTATGGTTCTACATAAAACCAGTATAGTTCTCCATAAACCCAGTATTGTTCTTTATAAACCCAGTATTGTTCTTTATAAACCCAGTATAGTTCTCCATAAAACAAGTATAGTTCTAAATAAACCCAGTATAATTCTACATAAAACCAGTATATTTCTCCATAAATCCAGTATAGTTCTCCATAAACCCAGTATTGTTCTTTATAAACCCAGTATAGTTCTCCATAAACCCAGTATAGTTCTCTATAAAACCAGTATAGTTCTCCATAAAACCAGTATAGTTCTCCATAAACCCAGTATTGTTCTTTATAAACCCAGTATTGTTCTTTATAAACCCAGTATAGTTCTCCATAAACCCAGTATAGTTCTCCATAAACCCAGTATAGTTCTCTATAAAACCAGTATAGTTCTCCATAAACCCAGTATTGTTCTTTATAAACCCAGTATTGTTCTTTATAAACCCAGTATAGTTCTCCATAAACCCAGTATAGTTCTCCATAAACCCAGTATAGTTCTCTATAAAACCAGTATAGTTCTCCATAAACCCAGTATTGTTCTTTATAAACCCAGTATTGTTCTTTATAAACCCAGTATAGTTCTCCATAAACCCAGTATTGTTCTTTATAAACCCAGTATTGTTCTTTATAAACCCAGTATAGTTCTCCATAAAACCAGTATTGTTCTTTATAAACCCAGTATAGTTCTCCATAAACCCAGTATTGTTCTTTATAAACCCAGTATTGTTCTTTATAAACCCAGTATAGTTCTCCATAAACCCAGTATTGTTCTTTATAAACCCAGTATTGTTCTTTATAAACCCAGTATAGTCCTCCATAAACCCAGTATTGTTCTTTATAAACCCAGTATTGTTCTTCATAAACCCAGTATAGTTCTCCATAAAACCAGTATAGTTCTCCATAAACCAGTATTATTCTCCATAAACCCAGTATAGTTCTTTATAAACCCAGTATTGTTCTCCATAAACCCATTATTGTTCTTCATGAACCCAGTATTGTTCTTTATAAACCCAGTATTGTTCTCCATAAACCCAGTATAGTTCTCCATAAACCCAGTATTGTTCTTCATAAACCCAGTATAGTTCTTTATAAACCCAGTATTGTTCTCCATAAAACCAGTATAGTTCTCCATAAACCCAGTATTGTTCTCCATGAACCCAGTACTGTTGTCCATAAACCCAGTATTGTTCTTCATAAACCCAGTATAGTTCTCCATAAAACCAGTATAGTCCTCCATAAACCCAGTATTGTTCTCCATGAACCCAGTACTGTTGTCCATAAACCCAGTATTGTTCTTCATAAACCCAGTATAGTCCTCCATAAACCCAGTATTGTTCTCCATAAACCCAGTATAGTTCTCCATAAACCCAGTATTGTTCTTCATAAACCCAGTATAGTTCTTTATAAACCCAGTATTGTTCTCCATAAAACCAGTATAGTTCTCCATAAACCCAGTATTGTTCTCCATGAACCCAGTACTGTTGTCCATAAACCCAGTATTGTTCTTCATAAACCCAGTATAGTTCTCCATAAAACCAGTATAGTCCTCCATAAACCCAGTATTGTTCTCCATGAACCCAGTACTGTTGTCCATAAACCCAGTATAGTCCTCCATAAACCCAGTATTGTTCTTTATAAACCCAGTATTGTTCTTTATAAACCCAGTATTGTTCTTTATAAACCCAGTACTGTTGCCCATAGAGCAGGTATTGTCCTCCACAAACGAGCCTCAAAATATGAGACAATGAAGAAGATCACTTAAGTAATAATGGAAATAATTACAAGACTTTAATTTAAAGGAAAAAAAAACAATGGGAACCTTTTCCAAAAATATTTATATTTTCAACTGTATGCATTAGAACATTTCTTCTCAATTATTGCACAAGGATGACAAGAATGTGTATGTGGTCATCTGGAGTTCCTTGTTCACCTGTTCACTCTCTCTTTGGTCCACACCTGAGGCCAATTAAGCAGCAGCACACACCTGAGGCCAATTAAGCAGCAGCTATCTAACCTGTTGTCTACACTTTCCAAACTCTCTTTAGTCCTGCCAGAGAACTCCCTGCTTCGTCTTGAGCTCATCCTCTCAGGTTTGCCTGCATTTTTCCCTAGCTTTCTCTACCGCAGTGTTTTTCCAACCACTGTGCTGCAGCACACTCGTGCCGTGAGGTACAGTCTGGTGTGCAGTGGGAGATTATCTCAATTCACCTTTTTGGGTTAAGAAATATTTTTTGGGCAAAGCAGTAATTCTAGTCTGCAAATGATGTGCTGTCTAGAGCTGGGCAGAGTAACCCTGTAATACTCTGTAATATCACTAGGTGGCAGCCGGTAGCTAATTGCTTTGTAGATGTCGGAAACAGCGGGAGGCAGGGTGCAGGTAAAAAAAAGGTGTCTTATGCTTAAAGCAAAAACAAACAAAAGGTGAGTGCCCCGAAGAAAAGACATTGAAGCTTAGGGAAGGCAATGCAGAACAAAACTAAAACCGAAGTAAACAAAAACAGAATGCTGGACGACAGCAAAGACTTACTGTGGAGCAAAGACAGCGTCCACAAAGTACATCTATATATATATATATATACTTTTATATATATATATATATACATTCACAGCATATCAATTATTTTCCTTTTTGATCAGCCATTGAACTTTGTTTTTTGCTTCTGTTTTGAAGGGAGGGGAATTATGTTTTCTTTTTTTATTACATTTAAAAAAATGTTTTAATGTGTAATGTATCAATCAATGTTTATTTATATAGCCCCAAATCACAAATGTCTCAAAGGACTGCACAAATCATTACGACTACAACATCCTCGGAAGAACCCACAAAAGGGCAAGGAAAACTCACACCCAGTGGGCAGAGAGAATTCACATCCAGTGGGACGCCAGTGACAATGCTGACTATGAGAAACCTTGGAGAGGACCTCAGAGGTGGGCAACCCCCCCGCCCCTCTAGGGTACCGAAAGCAATGGATGTCGAGCGGGTCTAACATGATACTGTGAAAGTTCAATCCATAGTGGCTCCAACACAGCCGCGAGAGTTCAGTTCAAGCGGATCCAAGACAGCAGCGAGAGTCCCGTCCACAGGAAACCATCTCAAGCGGATCAGCAGCGTAGAGATGTCCCCAACCGATACAGGCGAGCGGTCCATCCTGGGTCTCGACTCTGGACAGCCAGTACTTCAACCATGGTCATCGGACCGGACCCCCTCCACAAGGGAGGGGGGGGACATAGGAGAAAGAAAAGAAGCGGCAGATCAACTGGTCTAAAAAGGAGGTCTATTTAAAGGCTAGAGTATACAGATGAGTTTTAAGGTGAGACTTAAATGCTTCTACTGAGGTAGCATCTCGAACTGTTACTGGGAGGGCATTCCAGAGTACTGGAGCCCGAACGGAAAACGCTCTATAGCCCGCAGACTTTTTTTGGGCTCTAGGAATCACTAATAAGCCGGAGTCCTTTGAACGCAGATTTCTTGCCGGGACATATGGTACAATACAATCGGCAAGATAGGCTGGAGCTAGACCGTGTAGTATTTTATACGTAATTAGTAAAACCTTAAAGTCACATCTTAAGTGCACAGGAGGAAGAAAAGAAGCGGCAGATCAACTGGTCTAAAAAGGAGGTCTATTTAAAGGCTAGAGTATACAGATGAGTTTTAAGGTGAGACTTAAATGCTTCTACTGAGGTAGCATCTCGAACTGTTACCGGGAGGGCATTCCAGAGTACGGAAAACGCTCTATAGCCCGCAGACTTTTTTTGGGGGCTCTAGGAATCACTAATAAGCCGTACTTACTAACTAATAATGTACTTTCTATTCATGTATTTCAAAAGCTGTTGCTATGGCATGAAATAGTTGTGCATATGGCGCGTGGTGAGGAGGGTGGCACTCTAACAGGTGGCACCACTGAAGCGTGTTCATCAGCAGCAGTGTGTGACTCATTTGCATACACACACACACACACACACACACACACACTATCCTCTGCCTTTGTTTGTTGTGTAAGCACACTATGTAAACAGTGGTTACTGTGTGTTAAACGTAGGAGGAAAACAACGATTAGTGTGCCAATGTTCCACCTCATGCATTTTTTTTTTTTTTTAACGTTTTTCCCAAGTTTTTCCCATTTCTGCCGTCCATCACGTCGCTGGCATGTATGAGACGATCATTGGTGGTGGGCCGCGTGAAGACCCTGTGCATGGGGGATGTGAGCAGTAAATTGACACAAATCTGTTTGTGTCAAATGTCTGCAGGCAAGCTTCCCACTCCAAGTGCAGCCATGCGGACTGGACACTGGCCGAGAGTGGTTGCTTTGTTGGGTCTGCTCCTGTCCTCTGGCCATGCTCCCTCCATTCCAGCGGACGATGGCGTGGAACACCGCAGAGGCCACCTGAGTGGATATGTTTCTTTTACTTTTTATTCATAGCTGTATGTAGAAGTGTCTGCTTGTATCTGCTGCTTTAATGTCTTTAATGTTGTCACGATCCGTGACTCGGATCGTTAATGGTTTTGCCCTATTTATGTCTTTGTTCATGTTTCGTTTCTGGACTCTGCCGATCCTTGTTTGAGCACTTCCTTGTTTGTGTTAGTCACCATGGCAACGTATTGTGTTCCTCCTCACGGGCTCCTGTCACACACCTGTTTCTAATAATTATTTGTGTATTCAAGCCCACCTGGTTCCTTAGTTCGTCCTCGGTCCATTACTTGCTTTTCGCAACACGTCACGTTTTGTATCCTTGTGCCCTCGATTATTTTGTGCCAAGTTCCGCCTTAGCTTCACGTGCGTGTGGCACGTCGTTTAATGTTTTCTGTTTCCTGCTACGTTTTTAGCATTAGCTTTCCGTGCATTGGCACGCGCTTTGTTTTTCCCCTTTTTTTGCACCTGTGTTCTTTTGTTTTATTATATTAAAACGTATTCTTACCTGCAATCCTGCTGACTGATAGTGTGTGCATCCACGAAGTAGCAACTCCGAGTGCGTCGAACTCGTGACAAATGTCCTCTGTGTTCTTTGATGTTTGATGTTTCGCTCTTACACACATGGAAGAGGGATGTGTACTATGGCTATGAGTTGTTGTTGTTTTTTGTTTTTTTCCCCCTTGGCCTCAGTCTGCCCCCCCACTCCAGGGCCCAGGCTAAGACCGATTTTTTAAAATTTTATTTTAATCTTCTATTCTTTTCTCCCATCCCGCCCCTTGTTTACCTGTATGTCATCTTTTTTGTAAGGGGCGCTGGAAGCCGGCAGACCCGTCAGCGATCCTGTTCTGTCTCCCTTTAATTTTTGTCTGATCTTGAATGGGATTGTGCTGAAAATTGTAATTTTCCTGACGGAATAAATAAAGTACTATCTATCCATCCATCCATCCATCATCTTCCGCTTATCCGAGGTCGGGGCGCGGGGGCAACAGCCTAAGCAGGGAAACCCAGACTTCCCTCTCCCCAGCCACTTCGTCTAGCTCTTCCCGGGGGATCCCGAGGCGTTCCCAGGCCAGCCGGGAGACATATTCTTCCCAACGTGTCCTGGGTCTTCCCCGTGGCCTCCTACCGGTTGGACGTGCCCTAAACACCTCCCTAGGGAGGCGTTCGGGTGGCATCCTGACCAGATGCCCGAACCACCTCATCTGGCTCCTCTCCATGTGAAGGAGCAGCGGCTTTACTTTGAGTTCCTCCCGGATGGCAGAGCTTCTCACCCTATCTCTAAGGGAGAGACCCGCCACACGGCGGAGGAAACTCATTTCGGCCGCTTGTACCCGTGATCTTATCCTTTCGGTCATGACCCAAAGCTCATGACCATAGGTGAGGATGGGAACGTAGATCGACCGGTAAATTGAGAGCTTTGCCTTCCGGCTCAGCTCCTTCTTCACCACAACGGACCGGTACAATGTCCGCATTACTGAAGACGCCGCACCGATCCGCCTGTTGATCTCACGATCCACTCTTCCCTCACTCGTGAACAAGACTCCTAGGTACTTGAACTCCTCCACTTGGGGCAGGGTCTCCTCCCCAACCCGGAGATGGCACTCCACCCTTTTCCGGGCGAGAACCATGGACTCGGACTTGGAGGTGCTGATTCTCATTCCGGTTGCTTCACACTCGGCTGCGAACCGATCCAGCGAGAGCTGAAGATCACGGTCAGATGAAGCCATCAGGACCACATCATCTGCAAAAAGCAGAGACCTAATCCTGCGGTTACCAAACCGGAACCCCTCAACGCCTTGACTGCGCCTAGAAATTCTCTAATCTAATCGTGTTGGCAGCTGGCCTCTGCAGGAGAAGTGTGAAGGAGAGGGTGGACAATATGTCCGACACCTGAGATTTCTGTATCTCTTCGGATTGCATTCACAACAATGCATTGCATTTCTTCTACTTTGTTCCAAGGATGGATGATCCACTCGCACGCTCCGTTAACTCTCCTCAGACTTCAGCGAGGCACAGTTGACTCTTTTTGTCTTTTTTCCTTTTCCGCCGGTGTCGAAGTCGTGCGCACGCCTGCGGCTTCCTCCTGCACCCTTGCACTGCCTCCGCCTGTTGCCTCTTCACCGCAAAGGTGAGCATCAGCACACGCAGCTCGTGCAATTGTACAACATTTTGCACCGCAAAACTCAACTTCACCACCCGACAGTTGATAGTGTAACAAACAGTTAAATAAATAATAAATAAATGGGTTGTACTTGTATAGCGCTTTTCTACCTTCAAGGTACTCAAAGCGCTTTGACACTACTTCCACATTTACCCATTCACACACACATTCACACACTGATGGAGGGAGCTGCCATGCAAGGCGCCAACCAGCACCCATCAGGAGCAAGGGTGAAGTGTCTTGCTCAGGACACAACGGACGTGACGAGGTTGGTTCTAGGTGGGATTTGAACCAGTGACCCTCGGGTTGCGAACGGCCACTCTCCCACTGCGCCACGCCGTCCCTAATAATGCAAATTTGATCACACACACACACACACAGACCACAAAATGAGCTAACGTTACGCTTAAAGCTAATTAGCCTTCACCTCAAGCCAGAACTGCAAGCGAGCTGAGCTGCAGTTTAAGTTTCTAGAAGGTCAACGGGCTCATAGTGATTTTACTAGTAGTTGACTGGGAGGTGTTTATTATCATTTGGGGATAGTACGCTGCCTCATGCTCACCTGCTAAACGCCTATTTGCTCGACGCTGAAGCACTGACTACATGCGCTCTGAATACGCACTGCCGACTGACAGTTCAGGGTGTCCCTCCAGTGTTGCCGTAAGGCTGTGACGTAAGAGGTCTATATAAAGGTGGGTTGTTGAAGAAGGTGAGATACACGTGTATGGAGATAGGGAACAATAAAGTGGTGGAGACCGGACCTGCTCTCCTGACTCCCTTTTATTATTTTATTTTTATCAGTACCCAAATTATGCGAACCCAGGACACTCGGCTACAATAGTAATAGTAATACTGCAATATTATATATATTTTTTTAAATCAAAACATGTCTTATTCATAAGCAGGCAGTGTGATTGACTTATTTGTCCACCAAATGTGTCGAAACTGGCCAATGAGCATAAGTATAACATAATTGTAGTTCTGCTACAACTCCCAGAATGCTTTGCAGTCCGCTGGTGTGTAGTCGGTTGAGTTCGACGCTTTCATCTTATCCATTTGCAGTTTTTCCTTTTTGTTTTTTTGTATTTTGTTACCTTTTTTCCTAAGAGGTGACAAACATAAGTGACTCCTCATCGGCCTGGGTTTGAACTTGTTGAGCGCGCGGTGTCACTGCCTTCATATCCCAGGATGCATTGCGGCTGAGGTCACGTGGGCGGGGGAGCAAGCTTGTTGACGGCAAAGTCACTCATGTGGAACAGCGCTCTTTTCAATCACTTCAAGTGGCGCTTTTGTGACTAAAGTCATTGCTGTATTTTTTTTCAATTCTAATTTATAGTAACTGTTTATTTGTTCTCTAAATTCCGCCTGCATGGCTAATACCGGAAGTCCCTGTTCGCTTGGCTACGGCAGCTTTTGAGGGTCAAAACACGGATAAGCGAAGCGTTTCATCGTTAAGGTAAACATGTTTAACCAACGCTGCCACCAATGTAACTGAGAGTTTATGTATGTTGCCTATACTGTATAAAATAACAAACAGAGTTTCCAGTTTTACACGAGTAACACTTTATTTCGTTTTTTTTTTCAAAACTCCACTCCACCACAACAACGTGTCACCACTTCCGCTCTTAGCGCCTTCAAAATAAGAGCTCAAGGCATACCGTATTTCCTTGAATTGCCGCCTGGGCGCTAATTAATTTAAAACCTATTCTCACTCCTGCGGTAAAGGTAAGCATACGCTAATTATTTTAAAACCTCTTCTCACTCCGGCACTTACCAAAGGCATGCAGTAAACATTTTAGTGTGATGTAAGGATACCATCATGAAAAGCACATTTAATAAAAAAAAAAAAATGTTATTATGGTCTTACCTTTTACTTATAAATGAAGTCCATGCCAGCTCCTTCTGATCAAAAGCATCAATAACTTGTTTATAGAAATCTTACTTATCCTTCTTCAGTTTTAAAAGTCTCTCCGTCTCGATGAAGAGCTTCCTTTATTACCTCCTGCTTCGATTGAAAGTCCAGTTTAGAAAACTGCTATCAGACCGCTGCTATCAGTTAGCTCGGAATTATCCTCGGACAACTCCCCCTCCCGTTCTGCTCTGTGGGTGATCTCTTTATCCCACCGCTGCCACCATGAAGTGTTATTGGATAAACATGCTTTATTTCAGCCTGGTTATTTACATATCCAGCATAGGAGTAGTGGTGTTATATCCTTTGAGGTCCGCCCCCCCCCGCGTCAAATCCGTTCCCAGCACATATCACGTCACTCGGGGCGGCATAGTTCAGTTGGTAGAGCGGCCGTGCCAGCAACTTGAGGGTTGCAGGTTCGATTCCCGCTTCCGCCATCCTAGTCACTGCCGTTGTGTCCTTGGGCAAGACACTTTACCCACCTGCTCCCAGTGCCACCCACACTGGTTTAAATGTAAATTAGATATTGGGTTTCACTATGTAAAGCGCTTTGAGTCACTAGAGAAAAGCGCTATATAAATATAATTCACTTCACTCGTTGTCACTTCTTCTGAAGCCGAGGAGTCGCAAGAAAGATCACTAGCGCCTTCTACCAACCAGGAGGCGGGAGTCATTTAATGACTCATATTTGACACACGCAGCTACGGTATATTAATAAAAACATAGCTGCTTACTGTTCTTTTTAGCATATTCAATAGCTTGGGCTTTAAATCCTACTGAATATCTCCTAACCTTCTTCCCTTTATGCGATTTTCAAATCATTGAAATCAGCCTCCTCCATTTTGAAAATGATGACTAGTGAAGTGTCACTCGTGACGTGACGAGTTTGACCCTGCGGTAATGCTAAGGATGCGCTAATTATTTTGCGAAGCGAGTTTGACCCGGCAGTAATTCTAGGCAGTCGCATTCTATATACCCGGCGCCAATTCAAGGAAATACGGTATACTGTATTACAGTTTATAACAGGAACTTAACATCACAAAAAGGTTACACGTGTAATTGAGAAAAAAAATCGAATTTTCCGATAAAAGTAAATGCCAACATACAATGTTGTTATCTTGAGCGTGTCTAGTTTCCAGTGTCCTTAAAGTGACAGTAACAGCTGTCATTCCAATGAAGGCCGATGACGGAGGTTGTTTACTTCCCCCAGTGCATCTCTTCCCTTTTTTCCTGCACTGAAGAACTGATCCTGAGTCATGATGACTGAGGCCGGAGGGGAGAAGGCCGACTGGTGATGGATGGAGGTAGGAACCCGCATCTTCTTCTGTGCAAGGGCCGCTAAGAGAGATGGCGTGCATAACAATGGACCATTTGTCTTTAGATAGTACTTTATTTATTCCGTCAGGAGAGTTCCTTCAGGAAAATTACAATTTTCAGCACAATCCCATTCGAGATTAGACAAACATGACAGGGAGACAGAACAGGATCGCTGACGGGTCTGCCGGCTTCCAGCGCCCCTTACAAAAAAAGATGACATACAGATAAACAGGGGGGGGGGGGGGAGAAAAAATAGAAGATTAAAATAAAATAAAAAAATCGGTCTTAGCCTAGGCCCTGGAGTGGGGGTGCAGACTGAGGCCAAGGGGGAAAAAAACAAACAAAAAAAAACTCATAGCCAGATGCGGATGAGGGGACAGGGCTGCGGAACTAGCACTGAGCGCTGGGACGGAGAGGCTTCGCGGTGTTTTGGCTGGGTGAGCAGGTGTCGGACACCTTAGTCTCCTTGGACGTATCATCGCTCATCCATGCGGACTGGACACTGGCCGAGAGTGGAGTCGGCTGTCTTGGTTGCTTTGATGGGTCTGCTCCTGTCTCTGGCCATGCTCCCTCCACCCCAGCGGACGATGGCGTGGAACACCGCAGAGGCCACCACAGTGTATATGTTTATTTTACTTTTTATTCATAGCTGTATGTAGAAGTGTCTGGTTGTATCTGCTGCTTTAATGTCTATAATGTCCTCTGTGTTCTTTGATGTTTGATGTTTCCCTCTTACACACATGGAAGAGGGATGTGTACTATGGCTATGAGTATTTGTTTTTTTCCCTTGCCCTCAGTCTGTACCCCCTCTCCAGGGCCCAGGCTAACACCGATTTTTAAATTTTATTTTAATCTTCTATTCCCCCCCCCTTGTATACCTGTATCTCATCTTTTTTTTGTAAGGGGCGCTGGAAGCCGGCAGACCCGTCAGCGATCCTGTTCTGTCTCCCTTTAATGTTTGTCTGATCTTGAATGGGATTGTGCTGAAAATTGTAATTTTCCTGAAGGAACTCTCCTGACGGAATAAATAAAGTACTATCTAATCTAATCTAATCACATCCCTCTTACATGTGTGTAAGAGGGAAACATCAAACATCAAAGAACACAGAGGACATTAAAGACATTGAAGCAGCAGATACAAGCAGACACTTCTACATACAGCTATGAATAAAAAGTAAAAGAAACATATCCACTCTGGTGGCCTCTGCGGTGTTCCACGCCATCGTCCGCTGGGGTGGAGGGAGCATGGCCAGAGACAGGAGCAGACCCAACAAAGCAACCAAGACAGCCGACTCCACTCTCGGCCAGTGTCCAGTCCGCATGGATGAGCGAGGATACGTCCAAGGTGACTGAGGTGTCCGACACCTGCTCACCCAGTCAAGACACCGCCAAGCCTCTCCGTCCGCAGTCCTGTCCCCTCATCCGCATCTCCTCCAGTACATCCAAACAGACTCTGGTGTAGCAGAGACCCTGCAGCTGGTCTCCATGGCCAAAAGGCTCCCGGGAGGCAGATCCAGAAGTCCACAAAAAAAAGCACCACAGAGGTCACGAAAGTGCCACCCCTTGTCACACAGTCCCAAATGCAAAAAAAATATAATACCACATGAAAACAAGAGGGAAACACAAAAGGATGACACAAGAGCACAGAGCTCCTGCCTACAGCAGCGCCATCTTGCTGCCTTTTTATGACGTTTATGAAACCGAAATGAAAAGAAAAGTCATTTAAATGGATGCCCTGTGCTAATCTGTGGCGATCAGGCCTAAAGCTCTTTTAGAAATGAAGGTATTTAAGCCCAGCAGGAGGCCGCTGGTAAGTCTGTTCACAAGCTGGGTCTTATTACGGACCGCAATTAGAGCTTAAAGTGCACCAAAGGACTCTAGTTTCTTGTTCATCACGTTGCATCTCAACAGGAGCGTGCATGACCTTCAGGACGGGAATCAGGAGCACAGTTTTGCCCTCCTGGAATCTTCCAGAGCAGAGTTGAGGCCCTAGAGAGATGTTTCCTTACTGTATGAATGCAGCGGTGATTATGAGCTTAGTGCTTCTACGTTCTGCTGTAAGCCATAATCCTGCTCCGTGCATGAAAATGCTGCGTGTTTTCACTCCGAGTCCAAATGTAGGTCATGCAGTCCAGCCTTCTGGAAGCACTTCTTTAGGAGTTTTATTTTTGAACAATTCTGCTGCATTGTTTCTTTTGCTCTGAGAAGGAACTCAATGCCATGATAACAAAGCCAGCTAACAATAAGTCTGGATTACAATCATTAAGTGATTTAAAGCTGCTTCTCAGACAAATCACAGGAGGGTGTTGACACATCCTAAGCGTATTTGGAGACTTGTCGTTGACTTTGAATGATTTGGAAAGGCAAAGTACAGAGTGGGTTGAAATGTAGCTAATCAGTGCTATTGTAGCCGCGTGGTAAAAGAGCACTTTGTCGGTGGCTTTGATGCTCGTTTATTGTTTTGTTTGTCTCTATTTTGGTTCATTTGCTTAGTTTTTTGCTCAGTGAGTTAGTTTGTTGGTTGGCCTCTTTTTCAGTCAATGGGATTGTTGGTTTGTTCATTGCTTTATTTGTTAGCTGGTTTGTCATCAGTTAGCATGTTTATTTTATGGTGAGTTAGTTGGTTGACCTTACCTTTTAGTTGTTACTGTTCAGTTTGTTCATTGGTTTATTTGTTGTTTTAATGGTTGGCCTGTTTGTCTTTTGCCTTGCTAGTTATTTGATGTATTTGCTAGTTGGTAGGTCGGTCATTTTATCGGTTTGTTAGTTTGTTTGTTAGTATATTTGAGTTATTTGCTAGTTAGATGGTTGGTTCTTAACTCTACATGCCCCTAAAGCTGACCAACACGCCGGACTGTAGTCAGTTGGAAGCGTGTCTTAATGAAATTAAACAATGGATGTCCGCTAACTTTTTGCAACTTAATGCCAAAAAAACGGAAATGCTGATTATCGGTCCTGCTAGACACCGACCTCTATTTAATAATACAACTTTAACATTTGACAACCAAATAATAAAACAAGGTGACTCTGTAAAAAATCTGGGTATTATCTTCGACCCAACTCTCTCCTTTGAGTCACACATTAAAAGCGTTACTAAAACGGCCTTCTTTCATCTCCGTAATATCGCTAAAATTCGCTCCATTTTGTCCACTAAAGACGCCGAGATCATTATCCATGCGTTTGTTACGTCTCGTCTCGATTACTGTAACGTATTATTTTCGGGTCTCCCCATGTCTAGCATTAAAAGATTACAGTTGGTACAAAATGCGGCTGCTAGACTTTTGACAAGAACAAGAAAGTTTGATCATATTACGCCTGTACTGTATATACCTTTATATACATATATACATACATATATACCTATAGTGTCTCACCTGCACTGGCTTCCTGTGCACTTAAGATGTGACTTTAAGGTTTTACTACTTACGTATAAAATACTACACGGTCCAGCTCCAGCCTATCTTGCCGATTGTATTGTACCATATGTCCCGGCAAGAAATCTGCGTTCAAAAGACTCCGGCTTATTAGTGATTCCTAGAGCCCAAAAAAAGTCTGCGGGCTATAGAGCGTTTTCCGTTCGGGCTCCAGTACTCTGGAATGCCCTCCCGGTAACAGTTCGAGATGCTACCTCAGTAGAAGCATTTAAGTCTCACCTTAAAACTCATCTGTATACTCTAGCCTTTAAATAGACCTCCTTTTTAGACCAGTTGATCTGCCGCTTCTTTTCTTTCTCCTATGTCCCCCCCTCCCTTGTGGAGGGGGTCCGGTCCGATGACCATGGATGAAGTACTGGCTGTCCAGAGTCGAGACCCAGGATGGACCGCTCGCCTGTATCGGTTGGGGACGTCTCTACGCTGCTGATCCGCTTGAGATGGTTTCCTGTGGACGGGACTCTCGCTGCTGTCTTGGATCCGCTTGTACTGAACTCTCGCGGCTGTGTTGGAGCCACTATGGATTGAACTTTCACAGTATCATGTGAGACCCGCTCGACATCCATTGCTTTCGGTCCCCTAGAGGGGGGGGGTTGCCCACATCTGAGGTCCTCTCCAAGGTTTCTCATAGTCAGCATTGTCACTGGCGTCCCACTGGATGTGAATTCTCCCTGCCCACTGGGTGTGAGTTTTCCTTGCCCTTTTGTGGGTTCTTCCGAGGATGTTGAAGTCGTAATGATTTGTGCAGTCCTTTGAGACATTTGTGATTTGGGGCTATATAAATAAACATTGATTGATTGATTGATTCTTTGTCCGGTTGTTGGTTGGTTGCTTTCTTTTGTTCGTTGGTTGGTCCATCCATCCATCCATTTTCTACCGCTTATTCCCTTTTGGGGTTGCGGGGGGCGCTGGCGCCTATCTCAGCTACAATCGGGCGGAAGGCGGGGTACACCCTGGACAATTCGCCACCTCATTGCAGGGCCAACACAGATAGACAGACAACATTCACACTCACATTCACACACTAGGGCCAATTTAGTGTTGCCAATCAACCTATCCCCAGGTGCATGTCTTTGGAAGTGGGAGGAAGCCGGAGTACCCGGAGGGAACCCACACATTCACGAGGAGAACATGCAAACTCCACACAGAAAGATCCCGAGCCTGGATTTGAACCCAGGACTGCAGGACCTTCGTATTGTTATGCAGACGCACTGACCCCTCTGCCACCGTGAAGCCGTCGTTGGTTGGTTTTTGTCTTAATTGGTTTCCTTATTAGCTGTTTGCATGGTCAGGGAATTATTTGATGGAAAATTGGTTGGTTTCTTTGTCAGCTTGCTGGTTAGTTCATTAGTGATTCCCAAAGCCCAAAAAAAGTCTGCGGGCTATAAAGCGTTTTCATTTCGGGCTCCAGTACTCTGGAATACCCTCCCGGTAACAGTTCGAGATGCCACCTCAGTAGAAGCATTTAAGTCTCACCTTAAAACTCATTTGTATACTCTAGCCTTTTAAATAGACTCCCTTTTTAGACCAATTGATCTGCCGTTTCTTTTCTTTTTCTCCTATGTCCCACTCTCCCTTGTGGAGGGGGTCCGGTCCAATCCGGTGGCCATGTACTGCTCGCCTGTGTATCGGCTGGGGACATCTCTGCGCTGCTGATCCGCCTCCGCTTGGGATGGTTTCCTGCTGGCTCCGCTGTGAACGGTACTCTCGCTACTGTGTTGGATCCGCTTTGGACTGGACTCTCGCGACTGTGTTGGATCCAGTATGGATTGAACTTTCACAGTATCATGTTAGACCCGCTCGACATCCATTGCTTTCCTCCTCTCCAAGGTTCTCATAGTCATCATTGTCACCGACGTCCCACTGGGTGTGAGTTTTCCTTGCCCTTATGTGGGCCTACCGAGGATGTCGTAGTGGTTCGTGTTGTGGTTTGTGCAGCCCTTTGAGACACTAGTGATTTAGGGCTATATAAGTAAACATTGATTGATTGATTGATTGCTTTCTTTGTTAGTTGGTTTCTTCATCAGTTAGAATGTTGGCCAGTTGATCTATTGGTCAGCTAGTTCCTTTGATCTCTTTGCTAGTTAGTTGTTGCTTCTTTGTCAGGTAGTTAGTTGGTTTGTTCATTTGTTAGTTTCTTTATTAGTTTGCGTGGTCAATTCAAGATTGTTTATTGTCATGTGCATGGTTAAACAGTTTGCTATACAATAAAATCTTACTTTGCTTGTCCACCCTTCAACAAGTCACACTACTTAGCTAAAATAAAAATACAAAAAAGGTTGTATACAAGGCACAGTGAGTAACATAACATATTGTACATTCTGATTGACAGTCAACAGTATAAATTTGGAGGGTGACATTGGCTGACGGCAGCAGTTAAAAGTGTCCTTAGTGATCAAAGGGGAAAAGTGTCTAGATCAGGGTGCCCACACTTTTTCTGCAGGCGAGCTACTTTTCAATTGACCAACTCGAGGGATATACCTCATTTATATATATCATTTATATTTATTTATTTATGAAAGAGACGTTTTTGTAAACAAGTTAAATGTGGTTTAATGATAATACAGCATGTGTAACACATATAGATGTCTTTCTTTCACAAAGACAAGATATAAGTTGGTGTATTACCTGATTCTGATGACTTGCATTGATTGGAATCAGACAGTAATGATGATAACGCCCACATTTTCAAATGGAGGAGAAAAAAAGTGGTCCTTTCTGTACAATACCACATGAAAGTGGTTGGTTTTTGGCATCTAATTCATCAGCTTCCATACACTTTACAAGAAAAACATTGGCGGCAAATTCCGTAGCTTGCTTGATTGACATTCACGGCACCCGAGGGTCTTGTGAGATGACGCTGGCTGCTGCCAGTTCATTATTATGAAAAAATGACAGAGAGGAAGGCGAGAAACACTTTTTATTTCAACAGACTTTCGCGCCGTCCCTTCCGTCAAAACTCTAAAGGCCGACTGCACATTTCCTATCTTCACAATAAAAGCCCTGCTTCATGCTGCCTGCGCTAACAAAATAAGAGTCTCGGAAAGCTGGCGTGCACATTAATTTGAGCGAGGATGAAAGATTCGTGGATGAGGAAAGTGGGAGTGAAGGACAATCAATCAATCAATCAATCAATGTTTATTTATATAGCCCCAAATCACAAATGTCTCAAAGGACTGCACAAATCATTACGACTACAACATCCTCGGAAGAACCCACAAAAGGGCAAGGAAAACTCACACCCAGTGGGCAGGGAGAATTCACATCCAGTGGGACGCCAGTGACAATGCTGACTATGAGAAACCTTGGAGAGGACCTCAGATGTGGGCAAGCCCCCCCCCCCCCCTCTAGGGGACCGAAAGCAATGGATGTCGAGCGGGTCTAACATGATACTGTGAAAGTTCAATCCATAGTGGCTCCAACACAGCCGCGAGAGTTCAGTTCAAGCGGATCCAAGACAGCAGCGAGAGTCCCGTCCACAGGAAACCATCTCAAGCGGAGGCGGATCAGCAACATAGAGATGTCCCCAACCGATACAGGCGAGCGGTCCATCCTGGGTCCCGACGAGCGGTCCATCCTGGGTCTCGACTCTGGACAGCCAGTACTTCATCCATGGTCACCGGACCGGACCCCCTCCACAAGGGAGGGGGGGACATAGGAGAAAGAAAAGAAGCGGCAGATCAACTGGTCTAAAAAGGAGGTCTATTTAAAGGCTAGAGTATACAGATGAGTTTTAAGGTGAGACTTAAATGCTTCTACTGAGGTAGCATCTCAAACTGTTACCGGGAGGGCATTCCAGAGTACTGGAGCCCGAACGGAAAACGCTCTATAGCCCGCAGACTTTTTTGGGCTCTAGGAATCACTAATAAGCCGGAGTCTTTCCACTTTATTTATATAGCACATTTAAACAACAATAACGTTTCCAAAGTGCTGCACAGCCATGTTAAAAACAATATTATGCTCCACCAATGACTGAATAAAACAAAAAATGAATACAAATAAAACCAATATATCCATCCATCCATCCATCATCTTCCGCTTATCCGAGGTCGGGTCGCGGGGGCAACAGCCTAAGCAGGGAAACGCAGACTTCCCTCTCCCCAGCCACTTCGTCTAGCTCTTCCCGGGGGATCCCGAGGCGTTCCCAGGCCAGCCGGGAGACATAGTCTTCCCAACGTGTCCTGGGTCTTCCCCGTGGCCTCCTACCGGTTGGACGTGCCCTAAACACCTCCCTAGGGAGGCGTTCGGGTGGCATCCTGACCAGATGCCCGAACCACCTCATGTGGCTCCTCTCCATGTGAAGGAGCAGCGGCTTTACTTTGAGTTCCTCCCGGATGGCAGAGCTTCTCACCCTATCTCTAAGGGAGAGACCTGGAAACTCATTTGGGCCGCTTGTACCCGTGATCTTATCCTTTCGGTCATGACCCAAAGCTCATGACCATAGGTGAGGATGGGAACGTAGATCGACCGGTAAATTGAGAGCTTTGCCTTCCGGCTCAGCTCCTTCTTCACCACAACAGATCGATACAACGTCCGCATTACTGAAGACGCCGCACCGATCCGCCTGTCGATCTCACGATCCACTCTTCCCCCACTCGTGAACAAGACTCCTAGGTACTTGAACTCCTCCACATATAAAAACAAATATGATTAAAAACTATTTTAAAGGGTAAAATCAATTCAAACCGTAAAATAAAAATCAAAGTGTATAAAAAACACAGAGGACCACACAACTCACGTAGTGTTAAAAGCCAAAGAATAAAAGTGGGTCTTAAGACGAGACTTAAAACACTCCACACGCCATTAGACTGTACAACTCCTCTCTGGGACGGGGGGCAGGGGGGTACTAGGATGACAGGGGATGCAAAACAATAACAATGCAATACGTTTTCATGACATGGTCACTACTGCCTACTTTGTCTTGTTATATTCTTATTTTACTGTTATGTTTTTATTCTTTTTGTAATATTTCTCTATTTTGTTCCCATTTAAACCCCCATTATTTACTTTTTTAAATTGATCTCAACTCTGTACACTGCTGCTGGAATTTTAATTTTCCTGAAGGAACTCTCCTGAAGGAATCAATAAAGTACTATCTATCTATCTATCTAATAAACAGTGTGAGGTTTAATGTGTGTGTCCCTAATCTGGTGCATGTGTAGAAAAGAATGTTCCAACATGTAAATGGCGAGTGTGAGTAGTAATGGTGCTGTGCAATTGTTGCTTTTGCAGCATCCGAGCAGGCCCATAAGTAATATATCTGCACTGATGCAATGGTGTGACGTAGAGAGAGAGAGAGAGAGAGAGAGAGAGAGAGAGGCTTCACACTGGTCTTTCTTCTTCCTCCTCCAGCGTGGACACACACCCGCCGTGCAGCCCTCCCCTCCTCCTCCCGTGGACCAGCTCTGCTCGCCGCATTTCCGACACTCACAGGCAGCGATGGAGGTGCCAGGCTTAGCGCGCAACAGCATCAGCAGCCCGCTGAGCCCCTGCGAGGGCATGATCAAGGACCTCAGCCTGGATTCCATACAGCTGTGCGAGAGAGAAGGTAAGACGAGTCCTTTTTATGCTCTGCTGTTTGTCGCTCATCAACGGGATCAAAGAGTCCTGTTTTTGCAAGCATTATCGTGCCTTTTTGAACGGGAAAGGGCGTGCATGTGCGTGTGCGGAATAGCAAAGACTTATCTGGCGTGCAGAAATGTTCTTATCTCACGCCACAGCCACGGCCACCCCGCCTTTTAACCAACGCTTTGTGTCACAGCCGCACCGCCGGTCTTCGTGAAGTCATGCAGTGACGTGGCGTTAAAGTTTGCAGTCGAACGGAGAGTTTTTACAAGGTGCCAACACGCAGAGTGGTGTGATGGTGCAGGGGAAAAAAAGCAAGTCATCATCATGACCGGGAGAGGCTCCAACATGGCTGCAGACACATGTGAGCGCACAGCCTCCGCAATGAAAAGATTCCTGATCAATGAATGTGATGAGGATTTATTGCAAGGGGCTGTTTTTGGGGAGGTTTGCACGGTGCACTCCATGGCTGCACTTGACCACGTCCTCCTAGTGCTTTGCTGGCCTGACTCTGGAGCTGTCATTCTCACAATGGCCTCTCTCAGAACCTGGACCCCGCTGCCAGTGTTTGTGCTCGGAACTAAACGGCGCCCGTGTGTCCTTGAGAGGCCCACATGGTGTTTGTTTATGGAGCAACACCACACCACACCTGCACACGCTACGCAGTCGGCAAAGAGACTGTTGGCGAGTGCAGGAGTTGACATGGTCGACTCCACTGCTAGTTCCCACTTACCACTCCATTCATGTTCCCAAAGGCACGCAAGCTAGCGCAGTGTTTTTCAACCACATAACACTCATCTACTCATTGTTGAGTTAAGGGTTGAATAGCCCATCCTTGTTCTATTCTCTGCCACTATTTTTCTAACCATGCTGAACACCCTCTCGGACGATGCATTGCTGTGTGGCATGCACAAAAGTGCTTTCATCAAATGCACTAGAGTCTGGAATCTTCCATCTCTCCCTAGCACTGCTCAAAACCGGTCAATCTTTGCTTCCTGAGGCTATCCAGGTCCAATCGCGGCTGTGGCTTGAAACTTACAAGCGTATTTCTTCATCTTACTCGTCGCCACGGCTGTATCTTCCTAGTTCTTCTGCTTCGTCTCCTTGTGTGCGCAGTTGTGCACTGCACTCTCTAAAAGCCGTAGATATGCATGTACAGTAGATGGCAGTATTGTCCTGTTTAAGAGTGTCACAAAATTGCTGTTTACGGCATAGAAACTTCTTTACGGTAGACGAAAACATGACTGCTGTTGTTGTGTGTTGTTCCCCCGCTGGGAGGACGTTAATGAAACTGCCTAACAATAAACCCACATATAACGTCATTGGCCAAACACGCGGTTTATATTGTGGGAAAGCGGACGTGAAAACAGGCTGTCCTCACTCAGGTCCGCATGGAGCTGGAGGGGGCGTGGCCTCCAGCTCCACCTGAATTTCGGGAGATTTTCAGGTGAAAATTTGTCCCGGGAGGTTTTCGGGAGAGGCGCTGAATTTCAGGAGTGTCCCGGAAAATCCGGGATGGTTGGCAAGTATGATTTGGGTAAAAAATACTTTTGGCAAACCAGTAATTATAGTCCGAAAAATTGTGTTGTTGTTCAGTGTCTGTGCAGAGTAACCGTGTAATACTCTTCCATATCAGTAGGTAGATAATTGCTTTGTAGATGTCTGAAACAGCGGGAGGCAGCATGCAGGTAAAAATATGTCTAATGCCTAAACCAAAAGTAAACAAAAGGTGAGTGCCCCTAAGAAAAGGCATTGAAGCTTAGGGAAAGCTATGCAGAACAAAACTAAAACTGAACTGGCTACAAAGCAAACAAAAACAGAATGCTGGACGACAGCAAAGACTTACTTTGGCGCAAAGACGGCGTCCACAAAGTACATCCGAACATGACATGACAATCAACAATGTCCCCACAAAGAAGGATAAAAACAACTGCACTATATTCTTGATTGCTAAAACAAAGTAGATGCGGGAAATATTGCGTAAAAGAGGATATGAAACTGCTACAGGAACATACCCGCAAAATAGTGCAAATAAGTCAGGGTGCAATGTGACAGTACACCTCCTTTGAGACAAGAGCTCTAGTCATGCACGCATGCTTGGTAATGCTTTAAAGTGATACCCAACAATTGCCACAACCACTTTTTACTGTCAACTGAGTTTTGTTTTTGAATGATTTCTGCTGGTGGTGTGCCTCCTGTATTTTTTTCAACGCAAAAAATGTGCCTTGGCTCAAAAAAGCTTGAAAAACACTGATCTAGCGTGCTGTCGGCTGGGCGAGGCTCCGCCCCCTCCATCGAAAGGTGTGCTGAAAGCTGCTGTAGATGCCTAGAGGGCGCTCTCCTTGCATGATTGTGACCCGTCCTCTTCCTGTAGGTCAAACCTTCAGGATACGCGGCAGAAAAGATCAGCGCCACGCTGCACGTGCGTGTTTGGATCGATCACCTCTTGAAACTCTACATTCTATTAGTCCTCTCCTACGCCAATATCCCTCCTGGAGGTGGGCAGCGAATGCGCAAGCGAACGTTGGAAGAAGGGCAGCCCTTCCCGCTGCACAGCTCAGGCACTGTACCTAGGAATGACTGACAACACGTTCCCAGCCCCTTCCTGCTCCGTCACCATCATTCTCAATCAATCAATCAATGTTTATTTATATAGCCCCAAATCACAAATGTCTCAAAGGACTGCACAAATCATTACGACTACAACATCCTCGGAAGAACCCACAAAAGGGCAAGGAAAACTCACACCCAGTGGTCAGAGAGAATTCACATCCAGTGGGACGCCAGTGACAATGCTGACTATGAGAAACCTTGGAGAGGACCTCAGATGTGGGCAACCCCCCCCCTCTAGGGGACCGAAAGCAATGGATGTCGAGCGGGTCTAACATGATACTGTGAAAGTTCAATCCATAGTGGCTCCAACACAGCCGCGAGAGTTCAGTTCAAGCGGATCCAAGACAGCAGCGAGAGTCCCGTCCACAAGAAACCATCTCAAGCGGATCAGCAGCGTAGAGATGTCCCCAACCGATACAGGCGAGCGGTCCATCCTGGGTCCCGACGAGCGGTCCATCCTGGGTCTCGACTCTGGACAGCCAGTACTTCATCCATGGTCATCGGACCGGACCCCCTCCACAAGGGAGGGGGGGACACTATACCGTACAACATAGGGTTGTACGGTATAGTGGTACTAATTAAGTACTGCGGCACTAATGAATCATGAACCGTACCATACTGCGACTGAAAAATACCGGTTCCCTGTTTTTTCTGTTACGCTGGATTTGCGAGCTGAGGAGCATGTTCGGCAGCGCGCACACACAGAGTACTTATAAGCAGACCCCGGGTGTAGACAGAAAAGGGAGAATGGACTCATTTTGTTGTAAAAAAGTAAAGTTAAAGGGGAAGTTATAACACTGAAGCACCCTCAGGGGGGTATAGCTCGGTTGGTAGAGTGGCCGTGCCAGCAACTTGAGGGTTCCAGGTTCGATCTCCACTTCCGCCATCCTACTGTTGTTCTTGGGCAAGACACTTTACCCACTGCCACACACACTGCTTTAAATGGAACTTAGATATTGGCTTTTACTATGTAAAGGGATTTGATTCACTAGAGAAAAGAGCTATCTAAATATAATTCACTTCAGGAAGCGGTGCTTTAAGACATGGCTAGCTAGCTAGCGGCGAACGTCCATCCACAGTCGGCAGTGTTTTAGCTACTTCTAAATCACTAATCCTTGTCTCCATGGCGGAAAATAGTGTCTCACAAGTAGCATTATCACCGGAGGACTAGGAATAACTAAACATGCTTCACTACACACCGTAGGAGGATACAATAGCTCACCGCTAAAAGCAAGCTAGCACTCCTGAATGTAAACAAATGCCATGGGTGGATCTCCACCTGACATCCACTGTAATGATACCAAGTACAAGAGTGCATCTAGTCGATACTACTATGATTACATCGTAATTTTTTATCATCACACACTTTTTTTTTTCTTTTTTTTAAATGTATATTATGTTTATAAAGTCAGTAAATATGTCCCTGGACACATGAGGACTTTGAATATGACCAATGTATGATCCAGTAACTACTTGGTATCGGATCCATACCTAAATGTGTGGTATCATCCAAAACTAATGTTAAGTATCAAAGAAAAGAAGAATAAGCGGCGAACGTCCATCCACAGTCGGCAGTGTTTTAGCTACTTCTAAATCACTAATTCTTGTCTCCATGGCGACAAATAGTGTCTCACAAGTAACATTATCACCGGAGGACGAGGAATAACTAAACATGCTTCACTACACACCGTAGGAGGATACAATAGCTCACCGCTAAAAGCAAGCTAGCACTCCTGAATGTAAACAAATGCCATGGGTGGATCTCCACCTGACATCCACTGTAATGATACCAAGTACAAGAGTGCAGCTAGTCGATACTACTATGATTACATCATAATTTTTTAATCATCACACACTTTTTTAAATTTTTTTAAATATATATTATGTTTATAAAGTCAGTAAATATGTCCCTGGACACATGAGGACTTTGAATATGACC
The DNA here is from genome assembly GCF_033978795.1 of Nerophis ophidion. Taxonomy (NCBI): domain Eukaryota; kingdom Metazoa; phylum Chordata; class Actinopteri; order Syngnathiformes; family Syngnathidae; genus Nerophis; species Nerophis ophidion. Next base: position 71,209,779 of record NC_084619.1, on the reverse strand, counting down.
AATGTATGATCCAGTAACTACTTGGTATCGGATCCATACCTAAATGTGTGGTATCATCCAAAACTAATGTTAAGTATCAAAGAAAAGAAGAATAAGCGGCGAACGTCCATCCACAGTCGGCAGTGATTTAGCTACTTCTAAATCACTAATCCTTGTCTCCATGGCGGCAAATAGTGTCTCACAAGTAACATTATCACCGGAGGACGAGGAATAACTAAACATGCTTCACTACACACCGTAGGAGGGTACAATAGCTCACCGCTAAAAGCAAGCTAGCACTCCTGAATGTAAACAAATGCCATGGGTGGATCTCCACCTGACATCCACTGTAATGATACCAAGTACAAGAGTGCATCTAGTCGATACTACTATGATTACATCGTAATTTTTTATCATCACACACTTTATTTTTTCTTTTTTTTAAATGTACATTATGTTTATAATGTCAGTCAATATGTCCCTGGACACATGAGGACTTTGAATATGACCAATGTATGATCCAGTAACTACTTGGTATCGGATCCATACCTAAATGTGTGGTATCATCCAAAACTAATGTTAAGTATCAAAGAAAAGAAGAATAAGCGGCGAACGTCCATCCACAGTCGGCAGTGTTTTAGCTACTTCTAAATCACTAATCCTTGTCTCCATGGCGACAAATAGTGTCTCACAAGTAACATTATCACCGGAGGACGAGGAATAACTAAACATGCTTCACTACACACCGTAGGAGGATACAATAGCTCACCGCTAAAAGCAAGCTAGCACTCCTGAATGTAAACAAATGCCATGGGTGGATCTCCACCTGACATCCACTGTAATGATACCAAGTACAAGAGTGCATCTAGTCGATACTATGATGACATCGTAATTTTTTATCATCACACACTTTTCTTTTTTTTTAAATGTATATTATGTTTATAAAGTCAGTCAATATGTCCCTGGACACATGAGGACTTTGAATATGACCAATGTATGATCCAGTAACTACTTGGTATCGGATCCATACCTAAATGTGTGGTATCATCCAAAACTAATGTTAAGTATCAAAGAAAAGAAGAATAAGCGGCGAACGTCCATCCACAGTCGGCAGTGTTTTAGCTACTTCTAAATCACTAATTCTTGTCTCCATGGCGACAAATAGTGTCTCACAAGTAGCATTATCACCGGAGGACGAGGAATAACTAAACATGCTTCACTACACACCGTAGGAGGATACAATAGCTCACCGCTAAAAGCAAGCTAGCACTCCTGAATGTAAACAAATGCCCTGGGTGGATCTCCACCTGACATCCACTGTAATGATACCAAGTACAAAAGTGCATCTAGTCGATACTACTATGATTACATCGTAATTTTTTATCATCACACACTTTTTTTTTTCTTTCTTTTAAATGTATATTATGTTTATAAAGTCAGTAAATATGTCCCTGGACACATGAGGACTTTGAATATGACCAATGTATGATCCAGTAACTACTTGGTATCGGATCCATACCTAAATGTATGGTATCATCCAAAACTAATGTTAAGTATCAAAGAAAAGAAGAATAAGCGGCGAACGTCCATCCACAGTCGGCAGTGTTTTAGCTACTTCTAAATCACTAATCCTTGTCTCCATGGCGGCAAATAGTGTCTCACAAGTAGCATTATCACCGGAGGACGAGGAATAACTAAACATGCTTCACTACACACCGTAGGAGGATACAATAGCTCACCGCTAAAAGCAAGCTAGCACTCCTGAATGTAAACAAATGCCATGGGTGGATCTCCACCTGACATCCACTGTAATGATACCAAGTACAAGAGTGCATCTAGTCGATACTACTATGATTACATCGTAATTTTTTATCATCACACACTTTTTCTTTTCTTTTTTTTAAATGTATATTATGTTTATAATGTCAGTAAATATGTCCCTGGACACATGAGGACTTTGAATATGACCAATGTATGATCCAGTAACTACTTGGTATCGGATCCATACCTAAATGTGTGGTATCATCCAAAACTAATGTTAAGTATCAAAGAAAAGAAGAATAAGCGGCGAACGTCCATCCACAGTCGGCAGTGTTTTAGCTACTTCTAAATCACTAATCCTTGTCTCCATGGCGGCAAATAGTGTCTCACAAGTAGTATTATCACCGGAGGACGAGGAATAACTAAACATGCTTCACTACACACCGTAGGAGGATACAATAGCTCACCGCTAAAAGCAAGCTAGCACTCCTGAATGTAAACAAATGCCACGGGTGGATCTCCACTGTAATGATACCAAGTACAAGAGTGCATCTAGTCGATACTACTATGATTACATCGTAATTTTTTATCATCACACACTTTTTTTCAAATGTGTATTATGTTTATAAAGTCAGTCAATATGTCCCTGGACACATGAGGACTTTGAATATGACCAATGTATGATCCTGTAACTACTTGGTATCGGATCCATACCTAAATGTGTGGTATCATCCAAAACTAATGTTAAGTATCAAAGAAAAGAAGAATAAGTGATTATTACATTTGAACAGAAGTGTAGATAGAACATGTTAAAACAGAAAATAAGCAGATATTAACAGTGAATGAACAAGTAGATTAATAATTCATTTTTTACAGTTTGTCCGGAGGTCTCAAGGTTGGCAAGTATGCATCATTTATACACATTAGCCCCCCCCTCCCCAGACGCTTTTTTTCTCTTAATGTGGCCCCCGAGTCCAAATATTTGCCCAGTTGTGATCTACAGAGACAGTCCTGTTTTTGAGCCCGCGAACAAGGAATGTCAAATAAATACATGAATGTAAAAGGACCGGAAAATCTATCTGACTTAATAAATTCATATAAATATGGCGATGATGCGATCTTTTCGATTGCATCAAGAGAGAAAATTGTGTCTAAATTGTGAAAATTGTGTTTAATACCATGATGGATCAGATGTTTTTTAAATGTCGCCATATAAGAAGAAATGTATCTCCATTGATTTTCGCAAATAAGTGTCCTTATCTGCCCAAACTTTTTTTTTTTTTTTAATCTGGAGGTCAAATTCATTTCATTTCCTTTCTAAATTTACCTCCTCAGAGCCATTAATATTTAATTGGCAGCATGAGAGGAGGCTGAGCCAGCAAACAGGAGAGTGCATCGCTGGCCTCCTGTCTGTGGGAAAGGAACTCTCTCACACACACACACACACACACACACACACACACACACGTATTATGGTAGACGTTTCAAAGCACAAAAGACGTGTTTGTGTGTGTGTTTTTGTGGTCATGAATTATAAATGTCTAATTGAAGAACATTACCCCCTCATTAGAAATCTGCGTTCAAAGGACTCCGGCTTATTAGTGATTCCCAAAGCCCAAAAAAAGTCTGCGGGCTATAGAGCGTTTTCCGTTCGGGCTCCAGTACTCTGGAATGCCCTCCCGGTAACAGTTCGAGATGCCACCTCAGTAGAAGCATTTAAGTCTCACCTTAAAACTCATTTGTATACTCTAGCCTTTAAATAGACTCCCTTTTTAGACCAGTTGATCTGCCGTTTCTTTTCTTTTTCTTCTATGTCCCACTCTCCCTTGTGGAGGGGGTCCGGTCCGATCCGGTGGCCATGTACTGCTTGCCTGTGTATCGGCTGGGGACATCTCTGCGATGCTGATTCGCCTCCGCTTGGGATGGTTTCCTGCTGGCTCCGCTGTGAACGGGACTCTCGCTGCTGTGTTGGATCCGCTTTGGACTGGACTCTCGCGACTGTGTTGGATCCATTGTGGATTGAACTTTCACAGTATCATGTTAGACCCGCTCGACATCCATTGCTTTCCTCCTCTCCAAGGTTCTCATAGTCATCATTGTCACCGACGTCCCACTGGGTGTGAGTTTTCCTTGCCCTTATGTGGGCCTACCGAGGATGTCGTAGTGGTTTGTGCAGCCCTTTGAGACACTAGTGATTTAGGGCTATATAAGTAAACATTGATTGATTGGGAGTATCTTAAAATGTACAGTTTGGCAACATCCCATAATAAGCTTGATAGGCTGTTTAGTGTCGGTCAGGGTCCCCAACAACAAGTCTGTGGGCATTTTTTTTTAATGAAATGTAAATGGAGTGTACAATAGATCCACACCTGTTGGCAGATTATTTGAAATACATTTTATAATATAAAATATAATAGTAATAATAGTAACAGTCCATTTAACTCTTAGGACACTTTTCAAAGACTTTACGGGATAAAAAAAAAACCCAAATGAGTCTAAATATAATGTATTCAAAAAAACAAAACAGAGCAAATTCAGTTTAAAAGTACAAAAAGAACGAAAGATTAAAATATAATATGATGTATTAAATGTGAAAATATACATTAAGTAGAAATTAGGGCTGGGCAACGATTAAACATTTTAATCGAAGTGAATCGCACTATTTCTCCGATTAATCGCGATTAACTGCATTGTATACGCAAAGCCCAATAATGAATTCAAAAGTAGTGTGTAGTGCACCTTTATTGGAATATTCTCCCACATGAACAAAAGCGCCAAAACATTTGTTGTGCAAACACAATTTAAATCAGTCCTTGTTAAACAGTAGCAGTTAAATAGCATATTTGATGAAAATCAACTCAAAAAATGTAAATACAAACATTTAAGCTTATTGCCACTGCCAGGGTATTTAAGTTATCCTGTTTGTTATGGAAAATAAATATAATCTACATACAAATCTCTGAGCCACAATCATAACATCTGAACAGGCAATTTCTGAGGTAACAGCAGAAACATTTTTTTTTATCAGGGATCTTATGTTTAAAAAACCTATATTATAGGTAGTGGGCTGTTTTAGGGAATTTTTGATCAAATTATCCGTAGTAGCAATATTAATAATGTTGTGTTTATTCTGCGTAGTGCACTTAAAATAATTATGACCATATCTAGGAATTGATATGATGGGAATTTTCCGATTGTTTGCTTGGTGCTTTGATAAACTGAACGCATCATATACATGGTACTATATTGTGATGTTATGAGCCTGGGACAAAAAGAACTACCCTACCCAGCATGCAACAGGAGTGACGAGCATGCGTAGGTTGTGTCGCCATGACGGCATCTTGTATGTTGTGATATGCACGCTCTGAAAGCAAACGTTAAGAACTCAGCCAACACTCCTGGTCTGCATTATTCATAAATAGACAGACAACACATATACTCCGCTGCTTCACAGGCCGCTGGATGTAGCCGGCAAAGTATTCCCATGCTAGCTAGCCGGTCTAGCAAGCACGCCTCATTCAGTCCAAAACGGCCCGATCTATCCACATTCAGAATTGTCTGGCGGTCATAAGTGACCACACCAGCCATGAAATTTGCAGAATTGTCCGGTATTTTTGCCAAATGTTCCATCTTTACCAAGAGCCCCTCGACGCCATCTTGTTAAGAAAAGGCGTTAACAAAATAAAAGCATGTAAACAACATACGCAAATGTGCGATAAAATAATTGTCGGCGTTAATAGATTGATGAGTTAACGCGTAATTAACGCATTAATTTGCCCACCCCTAAATAAAACACTTATATATATTTTACATTATATTATATATATATATATATAAAATACAAATAAATAAATTTAAAAAATAAAGTTTTAATTACAAAGATGATATTATCAATTTAACAAATGAACCTTAAGCTTAATTAAGTCAGGCCAATTTGAAAAAGTCGTACTAACCAAATAAACAATACATTATGTTGTGCTAAAATGAATAAATTAATAATACAAATGTTTATTGAAGTGAAGTGAATTATATTTATATAGCGCTTTTCTCAAGTGACTCAAAGCGCTTTACATAGCGAAACCCAATATCTAAGTTACATATAAACCAGTGTGGGTGGCACTGGGAGCAGGTGGGTAAAGTGTCTTGCCCAAGGACACAACGGCAGTGACTAGGATGGTGGAAGCGGGAATCGAACCTGCAACCCTCAAGTTGCTGGGACAGCCACTCCACCAACCGAGCTATACCACCCCTAACTAAATTGTCAGTAAATTTAAAGCGCAAATGAAAATACAACTTCACCACTTTTGCTGGACTTCTTCTGTTTGTTTTACATTGTCATTACTGCCACAAGTGGTGGAAAAGTGTATTACAACTGAGTACCGCTGCTACCTATATGGACCTCAGCTGAAAAACACATATATTACATCTTAGGGGGGGGCGGGTTAAGAAACACTGGTATACATTACACGCCATCAACATGCAGGAGACTTTCTCTTCGCAAAGAATTAGCCTAGGGCTCCCACTACTTCAGCATTAAAGTGAGTTGATTTTTCATGGTCCGTGAAAATAATGCATACATTAAAGCGCTCCTTGGTGGGAAAAAAGGGTTGGGTACTCCTGCTTTAAAGTTTACAAGTAAATATAGCGAGTCAACTTGTTCTCAATCAATCAATCAATCAATGTTTATTTATATAGCCCCAAATCACAAATGTCTCAAAGGACTGCACAAATCATTACGACTACAACATCCTCGGAAGAACCCCCAAAAGGGCAAGGAAAACTCACACCCAGTGGGCAGGGAGAATTCACATCCACTGGGACGCCAGTGACAATGCTGACTATGAGAAACCTTGGAGAGGACCTCAGATGTGGGCAACCCCCGCCCCTCTAGGGGACCGAAAGCAATGGATGTCGAGCGGGTCTAACATGATACTGTGAAAGTTCAATCCATAGTGGCTCCAAGACAGCAGCGAGAGTCCCGTCCACAGGAAACCATCTCAAGCGGATCAGCAGCGTAGAGATGCCCCCAACCGATACAGGCGAGCGGTCCATCCTGGGTCCCGACGAGCGGTCCATCCTGGGTCTCGACTCTGGACAGCCAGTACTTCATCCATGGTCATCGGACCGGACCCCCTCCACAAGGGAGGGGGGGACATAGGAGAAAGAAAAGAAGCGGCAGATCAACTGGTCTAAAAAGGAGGTCTATTTAAAGGCTAGAGTATACAGATGAGTTTTAAGGTTCTCTACTGCAACTGTGAAGAAGACAAGCAGTAGCTGCCTATTTTCCCCGAGGAAATGTGCTCTGTTTAAATAGCGTCCTGGAGATTTCTCAAAATGTATATTTTATTCCCCCCCTTTGCCCCTCCAAAAAAAAAAATTCTGTTATCAATAGGCTAGTAGGCTCTTTTCATTGCCAGCTGTTTAGTTTCTCTTCACCTGTTCAAAGGGAATTGTTGTGATCCATCATTGAAGGTCAACCAGTGCAGTAATTAAGCCAGCGCTGCTCCCTGAAGACTTCGTGTTTAATGACATGCAAATGAACAACGTCGCCCTCGGATGTGCCATGACTGCTAATTTATCAGTCAGCTGGCATTTTACTTTGGACTTGCATGGCAACGCTTGTGCACGTGTGCATGTGTGCACATATGTACGTGTGCACGTGTAAATCTGCGTTCAAAGGACTCCGGCTTATTAGTGATTCCCAAAGCCCAAAACAAGTCTGCGGGCTATAGAGCGTTTTCATTTCGGGCTCCAGTACTCTGGAATGCCCTCCCGGTAAAAGTTCGAGATGCCACCTCAGTAGAAGCATTTAAGTCTCACCTTAAAACTCATTTGTATACTCTAGCCTTTAAATAGACTCCCTTTTTAGACCAGTTGATCTGCCGTTTCTTTTCTTTTTCTCCTATGTCCCACTCTCCCTTGTGGAGGGGGTCCGGTCCGATCCGGTGGCCATGTACTGCTCGCCTGTGTATCGGCTGGGGACATCTCTGCGCTGCTGATCCGCCTCCGCTTGGGATGGTTTCCTGCTGGCTCCGCTGTGAACGGGACTCTCGCTGCTGTGTTGGATCCGCTTTGGAGGGGACTCTTGCGGGATCCATTATGGATTGAACTTTCACAGTATCATGTTAGACCCACTCGACATCCATTGCTTTCTTCCTCTCCAAGGTTCTCATAGTCATCATTGTCACCGACGTCCCACTGGGTGTGAGTTTTCCTTGCCCTTATGTGGGCCTACCGAGGATGTCGTAGTGGTTTGTGCAGCCCTTTGAGACACTAGTGATTTAGGGCTGTATAAGTAAACATTGATTGATTGATTGATTGATGTAAGTGTTGTGCATGTGTGCACGTTTTGAAGTCGTACTTCCCTGCACAAAAGGAAAGGAACGCAGGAAGTGTGTGGTTACCTAACTGATTTTAACTTTGTAAGGCCGAGAGAATGGAAGTTACGCAACGGTTCAAATCCCTCATGGTAAGTTTTAGTCCTGATACAAGTGACACCTGTTAAAAAAAAAAAAAATACAGACCCAATCAGCATCCTGGCTAGAGGCAAAAGTGAAAGTGCTAGCTTGTCAGTAATGGTGGACGTCATGAGAGATTAAAAAATGATTTTTTTTCAATATTTTTTACGGCTTGTCCCTCATAAGATGGTCTCCTGTGGACGGGACTCTCGCTGCTGTCTTGGATCCGCTTGAACTGAACTCTCGCGGCTGTGTTGGAGCCACTATGGATTGAACTTTCACAGTATCATGTTAGACCCGCTCGACATCCATTGCTTTCGGTCCCCTAGAGGGGGGGGGTTGCCCACATCTGAGGTCCTCTCCAAGGTTTCTCATAGTCAGCATTGTCACTGGCGTCCCACTGGATGTGAATTCTCCCTTTTGTGGGTTCTTCCGAGGATGTTGTAGTCGTAATGATTTGTGCAGTCCTTTGAGACATTTGTGATTTTGGGCTATATAAATAAACATTGATTGATTGATTTATTGATAATGTAGACAAAATGATAGGTAGTCTTTGAATATGACCAATGTATGATCCAGTAACTACTTGGTATCGGATCCATACCTAAATGTGTGGTATCATCCAAAACTAATGTCAAGCATCAAAGAAGAGAAGAATAATTTGATTATTACATTTTAACAGAAGTGTAGATAGAACATATAGAAACAGAAAATAAGCAGATATTAACAGTAAATGAACAAGTAGATTAATAATTCATTTTTACAGTTTGTCCCTTTTTATAATGTTGACGAAATACTATAAGGATGAATGAGACAATATGTTATTGACTGCGTGGGTTCCCTCCGGGTACTAGGGCTTCCTCCCACTTCTAAAGACATGCACCTGCGGATAGGCCCCTCCCACTTCTAAAGACATGCACCTGAGGATAGGCCCCTCCCACTTCCAAAGACACGCACCTGGGGATAGGCCCCTCCCACCTCCAAAGACACGCACCTGGGGATAGGCCCCTCCCACCTCCAAAGACATGCACCTGGGGATAGATTGATTGGCAACACTAAATGGTCCCTGGTGTGTGAATGTTGTTTGTCTGTGTTGGCCCTGCGATGAGGTGGCGATTTGTCCAGGGTGTACCCTGCCTTTCGCCCGATTGGGGCGACGTGGCTCGGTTGGTAGAGTGGCCGTGCCAGCAACTTGAGGGTTGCTGGTTCGATTCCCGCTTCCGCCATCCTAGTCACTGCCGTTGTGTCCTTGGGCAAGGCACTTTACCCACCTGCTCCCAGTGCCACCCACACTGGTTTAAATGTAACTTAGGTATTGGGTTTCACTAGAGAAAAGCGCTATATAAAAATAATTCACTTCACTTCACATTGTAGCTGAGATAGGCACCAGCGCCCCCCCGCCACCCCAATGGGAATAAGCGGTAGGAAATGGATGGATGTTACTGCATACGTCAGCAGACTAATTAGGAGTCTTTGTTTGTTTACTTACTACTAAAAGACAAGTTGTCTATTATGTTCAACATTTTTTTAAGGACTACATTGCAATAATAAACATGGTTTAATGTACCCTAAGATTTTTTTGTTCAAATAAAGTCAATAAGACCATTTTTTGTGGTGCCCTTTATTTAGAAAAGTATGGAAATACAACTTGGTACCGGTACAAGCCTAAAAAAAATACCAAGACATCAGTTCTGGTCCTAGTAGCATGTATATGGCATATCCAATATAAATTAGCATCAGGCTAATGCATTTGAAAATTAAACCTTTACCTTTGAGCATTTTCTCTCAGGCATGCTTGCTATGTTGGCAAGGAAAATGGTAACATTACCCAGCAAGCTAAGTCCGCTACGAGTGCTTGTTTTCCCGCCGAGTGCTTTTTTTAATAAGAATAGCAGTGTGATGTTGAAGTTTTATTGCAAGTAGGTATTTACCATTGCCGGGTTCTACTTCCCGTGGGGGAGGCGGCCGACACAATGATGAAGAGGACATTGTTTGTCTCACTCGTTCTAGTGAAAGATGCTTTTCTCTCTCATGGCTGCTTCTCACTCTCAGCGTGACGTTCAAGTCTGTGAACAAAGGCGTGATTGAGAAGGCCGGCATAAATAGTGGTCAACTTTGTGCAATGGTTGCAATAGTCTTGTCATTTAGAGAGACTTTTATCTCCACAAATACGAAGCCAGCTCAGACGAGCTGGAGAGGCATTAGGAGGCTGATGTGTTTGCATGCTAACGAGGTTTGTATCCATCCCTCTGCACTACCCAGTACTATGTGATAACATACTTCTACTGCATCCATCCCTCTGCACTACCCAGTACTATGTGATAACATACTTCTACTGTATCCATCCCTCTGCACTACCCAGTACTATGTGATAACATACTTCTACTGTATCCATCCCTCTGCACTACACATTACTACGTGATAACATACTTCTACTGTATCCATCCCTCTGCACTACACATTACTACGTGATAACATACTTCTACTGTATCCATCCCTCTGCACTACACATTACTACGTGATAACATACTTCTACTGTATCCATCCCTCTGCACTACCCAGTACTATGTGATAACATACTTCTACTGTATCCACCCCTCTGCACTACCCAGTACTATGTGATAGCATACTTCTACTGTATCTACCCTCTGCACTACCCAGTACTATGTGATAACATACTTCTACTGTATCCATCCTTCTGCACTACCCAGTACTATGTGATAGCATACTTCTACTGTATCCATCCCTCTGCACTACCCAGTACTATGTGATAACATACTTCTACTGTATCCATCCCTCTGTACCACCCAGTACTATGTGATAACATACTTCTACTGTATCCACCCCTCTGCACTACCCAGTACTATGTGATAACATACTTCTACTGTATCCATCCCTCTGCACTACCCAGTACTATGTGATAACATACTTCTACTGTATCCATCCCTCTGCACTACCCAGTACTATGTGATAGCATACTTCTACTGTATCCATCCCTCTGCACTACCCAGTACTATGTGATAGCATACTTCTACTGTATCCATCCCTCTGCACTACACATTACTACGTGATAACATACTTCTACTGTATCCATCCCTCTGCACTACCCAGTACTATGTGATAACATACTTCTACTGTATCCATCCCTCTGCACTACCCAGTACTATGTGATAACATAATTCTACTGTATCCATCCCTCTGCACTACCCAGTACTATGTGATAGCATACTTCTACTGTATCCATCCCTCTGCACTACCCAGTACTATGTGATAGCATACTTCTACTGTATCCACCCCCCTGAACTACCCAGTACTATGTGATAACATACTTCTACTGTATCCATCCCTCTGCACTACCAGTCCTCGATCGTGACGTCACAACTGTAAGTTACATCTTTTATTTTGTTCGCTAAACCTCGTTGTTGTTTAGAAGCTACATACAACATGAACTGTTCTTGGTTCATGCACATGATAAACATTAATAGTGTTTGGATCTATTCAAAATGTATTCTTGGGTGCTAGAAGTGATTCATTTTAATACTTTGATATTAACACAGCTCATCTCTGCATTAAATGTTAGATGGCTCATAATAAGGTTACATATATGCTAATAAAGTACGTGTCGAAGTACCCTTCATAAAGCGAAATCTACCCCAAAGAACAACTTATGGTTGCCAAAGTGAATTAAAATAATGTTTTGACTGATTTGATACAAGCACAGATGAGATGCATCAATATCAAAATATGCCCTTGAACCAAGAATACATTGATTTATTGAATACATCCATGAACGAACAGCCAATATTGTATATAGATTATAAACAGGAAAAAAGCTTAACCACGCTAATATCAGATTAATAACAGTCCTTTCAATCAATCAATCAATGTTTATTTATATAGCCCCAAATCACAAATGTCTCAAAGGACTGCACAAATCATTACGACTACAACATCCTCGGAAGAACCCACAAAAGGGCAAGGAAAACTCACACCCAGTGGGCAGGGAGAATTCACATCCAGTGGGACGCCAGTGACAATGCTGACTATGAGAAACCTTGGAGAGGACCTCAGATGTGGGCAACCCCCCCCTCTAGGGGACCGAAAGCAATGGATGTCGAGCGGGTCTAACGTGATACTGTGAAAGTTCAATCCATAGTGGCTCCAACACAGCCGCGAGAGTTCAGTTCAAGCGGATCCAAGACAGCAGCGAGAGTCCCGTCCACAGGAAACCATCTCAAGCGGAGGCGGATCAGCAGCGTAGAGATGTCCCCAACCGATACAGGCGAGCGGTCCATCCTGGGTCCCGACGAGCGGTCCATCCTGGGTCTCGACTCTGGACAGCCAGTACTTCATCCATGGTCATCTGACCGGACCCCCTCCACAAGGGAGGGGGGGGACATAGGAGAAAGAAAAGAAGCGGCAGATCAACTGGTCTAAAAAGGAGGTCTATTTAAAGGCTAGAGTATACAGATGAGTTTTAAGGTGAGACTTAAATGCTTTACAGTCTCATTAAAATAAAAATTGCCCAACTCGTTCGATATCAATACATGATAAAGTCTTAAATCATTTGTGGCACAAATAACCACAAACATAAGTGTTTGTCCAACATGTAGTCATCAATTGTGGACAAACAAAGCCCCAGCAGTGCAGATTTAACAAGCTCACCCACTTACATAGCAGCAATCAATTTTTGGCAGGAGAACCCCCCCCTGAAAAAATTTAAGCAGAGCTACTGCCACACAAAGTTGTGCCCACAGGCTACATTCACAGACAGTCCCATTATAATCAATCAATCAATCAATGGGTACTTATATAGCCCTAAATCACTAGTGTCTCAAAGGGCTGCACAAACCACTACGACATCCTCGGTAGGCCCACATAAGGGCAAGGAAAACTCACACCCAGTGGGACATCGGTGACAATAATGACCCAGTGGGACGTCGGTGACACTGATGACTATGAGAACCTTGGAGAGGAGGAAAGCAATGGATATCGAGCGGGTCTAACATGATACTGTGAAAGTTCAATCCATAATGGATCCAACACAGTCGCGAGAGTCCAGTCCAAAGCGGATCCAACACAGCAGCGAGAGTCCCGTTCACAGCGGAGCCAGCAGGAAACCATCCCAAGCGGAGGCGGATCAGCAGCGCAGAGATGTCCCCAGCCGATACACAGGCAAGCAGTACATGGCCACCGGATCGGACCGGACTCCCTCCACAAAGGAGAGTGGGACATAGAAGAAAAAGAAAAGAAACGGCAGATCAACTGGTCTAAAAAGGGCTGTCTATTTAAAGTGTTTGATAAATAATGTATTTGATAAACGGGGTAGGGCCACATTTATTATCTGTGACTGTCCAAATGTCTTTGTGGTGTGTGAATGTATGGAAAACACTGCTTCTTGTGGAATTAAACACAACATCTTAGGAAAAACATCTCATTAAATCTCTTTGTATTAGGTGTACCTAATGTAGCGTCCGGCAGTGAGTGTGTTTTCCCAGCCATTTATGGATTAACCTACATTCTGATGTGTGATGCCAGCACGTCACTTTGCGTCAAGTCAGCGTTGACATTTTAGGGCGAGAATCTGCAATGCTTCGCCTTGATGGCGATGAACGTTTTTTTTAAAGCCGATGTTCCTAATAGATGGCCTAATGATCCCTCATAATGGTTATTTCCAGAGAATTGATGATGAAATAAATCCCTCCTGAAGACGTAATAACGCTCTGCTCGCTCACAAAGGGACTGTTGGATCTCAGTAAATGAAAATATGAGAGCCCGGTGCAGACCTGCTGTGCACCGAGATGACTTTTGTGATGTATGATGGAGTTATTTCCATTTCCTTTTTCGGACTGCGGCTCGTGTGACGAGCCCTATTTTTATTAGCCAAAGGTCAGGAACAAAAATGAAATGTCCCGAGTGAGGTGCTGAGGTGACTGTCTGCTTTTGTCCTGCTCCACTTTTTAAGCTGTCAAAAGTTGCCGCCTGTAGTAATGAATGTGTCTGTCTGGGTGTTCCGGAACAATTCATCCCAGCAAATGAAGCCTGCGTTGCACAGATAGCTTTTTGAAGACCTCACATTGGACTTGCATTCTTCACCCTGTCTAAATGTGGTCCTACAACAAGGCTCCAAGGGCTCCTGATTTAGCAAAGCATTGTGGGTACCAGGTAGGGATGATAATTGTTAAGAAATGATCGATTTAGATGCCATTATCAATCAATCAATCAATCAATGTTTACTTATATAGCCCTAAATCACTAGTGTCTCAAAGGGCTGCACAAACCACTACGACATCCTCGGCAGGCCCACACAAGGGCAAGGAAAACTCACACCCAGTGGGACATCGGTGACAATAATGACCCAGTGGGACGTCGGTGACAATGATGACCATGAGAACATGATACTGTGATACTGATGATACTGATGACTATGAGAACATATGAGAACATGATACTGTGAAAGATCAATCCATAATGGATCCAACACAGTCGCGAGAGTCCAGTCCAAAGCGGATCCAACACAGCAGCGAGAGTCCCGTTCACAGCGGAGCCATTAGGAAACCATCCCAAGCGGAGGCTGATCAGCAGCGCAGAGATGTCCCCAGCCGATACACAGGCGAGCAGTACATGGCCACCGGATCGGACCGGACTCCCTCCACAAAGGAGAGTGGGACATAGAAGAAAAATAAGAGAAACGGCAGATCAACTGGTCTAAAAAGGGAGTCTATTTAAAGGCTAGAGTATACAAATGAGTTTTAAGGTGAGACTTAAATGCTTCTACTGAGGTGGCATCTCGAACTGTTACCGGGAGGGCATTCCAGAGTACTGGAGCCCGAAATGAAAACGCTCTATAGCCCGCAGACTTTTTTTGGGCTTTAGGAATCACTAATAAGCCGGAGTCCTTTGAACGCAGATTTCTTGCCGGGACATATGGTACAATACAATCGGCAAGATAGGATGGAGCTAGACCGTGTAGTATTTTATACGTAAGTAGTAAAACCTTAAAGTCACATCTTAAGTGCACAGGAAGCCAGTGCAGGTGAGCCAGTATAGGTATATATGTATGTATGTATGTATATAAAGGTATATACAGTATAGGTATATATGTATGTATATATGTATATAAAGGTATATACAGTATAGGTATATATGTATGTATATAAAGGTATATACAGTACAGGCGTAATATGATCAAACTTTCTTGTTCTTGTCAAAAGTCTAGCAGCCGCATTTTGTACCAACTGTAATCTGACCCGAAAATAATACGTTACAGTAGTCGAGGCGAGACGTAACAAACGGAAGGCAAAGCTCTCAATTATTATCGAATCATTATCGAATCCTCTTATCGAACCGGTTCCTTGACGATTCTCTTATTGAATCCGGATTGTTGTTGTTGTAAAAAACACGATACTGGGTTTGACACAAGCTCACTTAGATTTTTTTTAAGAAAAAATAAAATAAACGAAGCAAACAATACCCTGGATCGGTTCGCAGCCGAGTGTGAGGCGACCGGAATGAGAATCAGCACCTCCAAGTCCGAGTCCATGGTTTTCGCCCGGAAAAGGGTGGAATGCCATCTCCGGGTTGGGGAGGAGACCCTGCCCCAAGTGGAGGAGTTCAAGTACCTAGGAGTCTTGTTTACGAGTGAGGGAAGAGTGGATCGTGAGATCGACAGGCGAATCGGTGCGGCGTCTTCAGTAATGCGGACGTTTTACCGATCCGTTGTGGTGAAGAAGGAGCTGAGCCGGAAGGCAAAGCTCTCAATTTACCGGTCGATCTACGTTCCCATCCTCACCTATGGTCATGAGCTTTGGGTCATGACCGAAAGGATAAGATCACGGGTACAAGCGGCCCAAATGAGTTTCCAGGTCTCTCCCTTAGAGATAGGGTGAGAAGCTCTGCCATCCGGGAGGAACTCAAAGTAAAGCCGCTGCTCCTCCACATGGAGAGGAGCCAGATGAGGTGGTTCGGGCATCTGGTCAGGATGCCACCCAAACGCCTCCCTAGGGAGGTGTTTAGGGCACGTCCAACCGGTAGAAGACCCAGGACACGTTGGGAAGACTATGTCTCCCGGCTGGCCTGGGAACGCCTCGGGATCCCCCGGGAAGAGCAAGACAAAGTGGCTGGGGAAAGGGAAGTCTGGGCTTCCCTGCTTAGGCTGCTGCCCCCGCGACCCGACCTCGGATAAGCGGAAGAAGATGGATGGATGTAATTCTGTGCTACTTAAACAGTTTAGTTTCTGTGCTGTTAATACCCATCTTGACTAACCGCTTAATAAAAGTGTTCACAGTACACTTGTCATTCACTTCCATTTCACTGAATCTTGCTCAAAAATGAATATTTTTTACACCGCAAAATATATGGAGATACATATCGAAGATGCAGACTAACCGCTTAATAAAAGTGTTCACAGTACACTTGTCATTCACTTCCATTTCACTGAATCTTGCTCAAAAATGAATATTTTTTACACCGCAAAATATATGGAGATACATATCGAAGATGCAGTTCTGATTAAAATATATCGAGATATACTTTTTCGTCCATATCGCCCAGCCTTAATACAAACCAAAAAATTGTTGCCCATTTTTCCGCATGCTATCTCAACTATTGAGGAGCTGAACGTTGCGCGTAGCAAAGAAGAACATTTGCCCGCGTATTGTTCCGTGCAATAAAGAAAAACATGGACTTGACTTCCCGTTGCCAACAAGTCATTTTAAATGTACATATTTTCTATTCAACTCATTATTTATATGTATTTCACATAGTTTGCTAAACGTAAAATTAATTATTCCCTATAGAATGTTTTGTGTTCATAGTTGTGATTTTTTTTTTTTATTTCCACTATTCCTTATGGGGGAAAAAAAAGCTTGGTTTTCATACGGTTCAGTCTTTTTGGAATCTAACAAATACTGTTGTCCTATTTCTCTTGCATCCCTCGAAGAAAATAGTCAAAATTTGTTGATTATTTTTGGCCAGATAAGTTATCAGAGGAAGTATGTTCACTAAGATGCCCTCTGATTGGCCGTGTGTGTGTGTGTGTGTGTGTGTGTGTGTGTGTGTGTGTGTGTGTGTGTGTGTGTGTGTGTGTGTGTGTGTGTGTGTGTGTGTGTGTGTGTGTGTGTGTGACAGTCCAATTAAGGCCATTGTTCTTTTCATCAATGGAGATGGACGCGCCATGCTCGATTGCTCCCACCATTGTTGTTTTTTATTCCTTGCATTACACACACACACACACACACACACACACACACACACACGTCCGTGGACAGCCAATGCATTGTTGCCGGGCCAAGGAGGCGTGGCCCCATGTGCGATGCAAAGTCTATATTCATTCCAATTGCACAAAGGAGTCGTTGAGCGGTCTTTTGACATTTTCCCCGCCCCGGCGTTGCACTCGCGCTACGTTTGAGGGAGGCGTGGTGCCAGATCTGAGGCAGGAGTGGTTCCTGGGTACAGCACCGTGCATGTGCATCCTCTCCTAATGGCTACTTGAAGATGCAGAGAGCAAAGATGCTCTGGGAAGCACATCCAGTAGGTGTGCATTGTGAGGGGCTGATGTGTTGCCATGGCAACTGCTGCTGATACTGGAAGTGGCCAGCAGGGTGGGGAATCCACGCCGCAGCCAAAGCATCACGAGGGAAGATTGGAATTATTATTCTGTTGAAACTGCTCGCTTTTTTCCATTCGTCTTCTGTGTTTTGACGACTTTTTAAGGATCTTAACAGGCAAAAAAAAAAAAGTTACACAATATTCCTGACGTGCTCGGAATGCACAAAAAATTATATTTTAGGAGTCTTTAAGACGGCAGCACGGTGGTAGAGGGGTTAGTGTGTCTGCCTCACAATACAAAGGTCTTGAGTGGTCGTGGGTTCAATCCCGGGCTCGGGATCTTTCTGTGTGGAGTTTGCATGTTCTCCCCGTGACTGCGTGGGTTCCCTCCTGGTACTCCAAAGACATGCACCTGGGGATAGGCCCCTCCCACCTCCAAAGACATGCACCTGGGGATAGGCCCCTCCCACCTCCAAAGACATGCACCCGGGGATAGGCCCCTCCCACCTCCAAAGACATGCACCTGGAGATAGGTTGATTGGCAACACTAAATTGTTCCTAGTGTGTGAATGTTGTCCGTCTATCTGTTTTGGCCCTGCGATAAGGTGGCGACTTGTCCAGGGTGTACCCCCGCCTTCCACCCGATTGAAGCTGAGATAGGCACCAGCGCCCCCCGTGATCCCAAAGGGAATAAGCGGTAGAAAATGGATGGATGGATGGAGTCTTTAAGACATAGTTTTGAAATAGTCTCTGTAGCCCCTCCTTCAAAGTAAGTTAAAACTGCTCGGTTTTTCATTGGTCTTCTGTGTTTTGACAACTTTTAATGCTCTTAAAAGACTGGACAAGTTGGTAGAGAAGGCCAGTAACGTGGTGGGAGTGGAGCTGGACTCTCTGGCGGTGGTGTTAGACTAGCCATCATGGACAACACCTCCCAGCGACTACACTCGCACCTTGCAGAGAGAATGAGCACGTTCAGTGGAAGACTCAGACTCCCATAATGCAACACAGAACCACACAGGAGGTCCTTCATACCGACAGCCATCAGACTATATAATGCATATGTTCCTTGACTGCACTTAAATCCATCCATCCATCCATCTTCTTCCGCTTATCCGAGGTCGGGTCGCGGGGGCAACAGCCTAAGCAGGGAAATCCAGACTTCCCTCTCCCCAGCCACTTCGTCTAGCTCTTCCCGGGGGATCCCGAGGCGTTCCCAGGCCAGCCGGGAGACATAGTCTTCCCAACGTGTCCTGGGTCTTCCCCGTGGCCTCCTACCGGTTGGACGTGCCCTAAATACCTCCCTAGGGAGGCGTTCGGGTGGCATCCTGACCAGATGCCCGAACCACCTCATCTGGCTACTCTCGATGTGGAGGAGCAGCGGCTTTACTTTGAGTTCCTCCCGGATGGCAGAGCTTCTCACCCTATCTCTAAGGGAGAGACCTGGAAAAAACTCATTTGGGCCGCTTGTACCCGTGATCTTATCCTTTCGGTCATGACCCAAAGCTCATGACCATAGGTGAGGATGGGAACGTAGATCGACCGGTAAATTGAGAGCTTTGCCTTCCGGCTCAGCTCCTTCTTCACCACAATGGATCGGTACAACATCCGCATTACTGAAGACGCCGCACCGATCCGCCTGTCGATCTCACGATCCACTCTTCCCTCACTCGTGAACAAGACTCCTAGGTACTTGAACTCCTCCACTTGGGGCAGGGTCTCCTCCCCAACCCGGAGATGGCATTCCACCCTTTTCCGGGCGAGAACCATGGACTCGGACTTGGAGGTGCGGCGTCTTCAGTTATGTGGACGTTGTACCTACCAGCGACTACACTCGCACCTTGCAGAGAGAATGAGCACGTTCAGTGGAAGACTCCGACTCCCATAATGCAACACAGAACCACACAGGAGGTCCTTCATACCGACAGCCATCAGACTGTATAATGCATATGTTCCTTGACTGCACTTAAATGTAGAATATATTTATATTATTCATGTATTATATTATTTATCATTATTATTGTTTATTGTGAGCGAACTGTGGTGCTGAATGTCCCCCAGGGATCAATAAAGTACTTTCTATTCTATTCTATTCTATTCTATTAACAGGCACAAAAAAGTCACTAAATTTTCCAGACGCACACGGTATGCACAAAAAATGATATTGTGAGAGTCTTTAAGACAGTTTTAGAATGGTCTCTCTAGCCCCTCCTAATTAGTTGAAACTGCTCATTTTTCAAATTTGTCTTCTGTGGTTTGCCGACTTTTAAGGCTCCGGCACGGAATGGTCACCAAATTTTGCAGATACGTCTGGTATGTACGAAGATGTTTATTTTGGGAGTCTTTAAGACAAAGTTTTAATATTGTCTCTCTGGCCCCTCCTTCAAAATAAGTTGAATCTGCTCGGTTTTTCCGTTCGTCTTCTGTGTTTTGACAACTTTTCAGGCTCTTAACAGGCATAAAAAAGTCACCAGATTTTGCAGACACGTCCAGGATTCACCCAAAAAATTATATTTGGGAGTTTTTAAAAATACATTTTAAAACGGTCTCTCGCGCGCCTCCTTTAAAGTAGTTAAAAAAAAAAAAAAGAGTCCCTCCCACCAGATTCACATATCGACAGGAAACCTGCTGGAGACGGGCTGCACGTAAAAGTCTCCAGAACCCATCCATCCATCCATTTTCTACCGCTTGTCCCTCCAGAACCCTTAATTGAAAATAAACAGGAACCATCTTGGTTTTCTGTCGGCCATTTTTAGGCCAAAAATAGGTCATACGCTTACTCCTCCGAAGGGCAGTGCTTCTCAAATAGTAATAATGACAGCTTTTAGACAAGACAAGAAGCAAGGAATCAAACAGAGACAGGATTCAATTTAGCTCATGAGGAGAGCACGTCGACCTGCACCCTCGTACATTGTCGTCCCACGATCTGACGAAAGGGTTCCACGCCTCCTGCTTTTATTTGGGCATTTGCGTTCAAAGGACTCCGGCTTATTAGTGATTCCCAAAGCCCAAAAAAAGTCTGCGGGCTATAGAGCGTTTTCCGTTCGGGCTCCAGTACTCTGAAATGCCCTCCCGGTAACAGTTCGAGATGCCACCTCAGTAGAAGCATTTAAGTCTCACCTAAAAACTCATTTGTATACTCTAGCCTTTAAATAACTCCCTTTTTAGACCAGTTGATCTGCCGTTTCTTTTCTTTTTCTTCTATGTCCCACTCTCCCTTGTGGAGGGGGTCCGGTCCGATCCGGTGGCCATGTACTGCTCGCCTGTGTATCGGCTGGGGACATCTCTGCGCTGCTGATCCGCCTCCGCTTGGGATGGTTTCCTGCTGGCTCCGCTGTGAACGGGACTCTCGCTGCTGTGTTGCATCCGCTTTGGACTGGACTCTCGCGACTGTGTTGGATCCATTGTGGATTGAACTTTCACAGTATCATGTTAGACCCGCTCGACATCCATTGCTTTCCTCCTCTCTAAGGTTCTCATAGTCATCATTGTCACCGACG
>NC_084619.1:71178535-71181035 GCF_033978795.1 Nerophis ophidion | reverse complement strand
AAAGTATGTTGAATGAATGTTAGTATGTTGAATGTATGTTAGTATGTTGAATGAAGGTATGTTAGTATGTTGAATGAAAGTATGTTGAATGAATGTATGTTAGTATGTTGAATGAAAGTATGTTAGTATGTTGAATGAAAGTATGTTTGTATGTTGAATGAAAGTATGTTAGTGTGTTAAATGAATGTATGTTAGTATGTTGAATGAAGGTATGTTAGTATGTTGAATGAAAGTATGTTAGTATGTTGAATGAAAGTATGTTAGTATGTTGAATGAAAGTATGTTGAATGAAAGTATGTTGAATGAATGTATGTTAGTGTGTTGAATGAATGTATGTTAGTATGTTGAATGAAAGTATGTTAGTATGTTGAATGAAAGTATGTTAGTGTGTTGAATGAATGTATGTTAGTATGTTGAAGGTAGGTTAGTATGTTGAATGAAAGTATGTTGAATGAATGTATGTTAGTATGTTGAATGAAAGTATGTTAGTGTGTTGAATGAATGTATGTTAGTATGTTGAATGAAAGTATGTTAGTATGTTGAATGAAAGTATGTTGAATGAATGTATGTTAGTATGTTGAATGAAAGTATGTTAGTATGTTGAATGAAAGTATGTTAGTGTGTTGAATGAATGTATGTTAGTGTGTTGAATGAAAGTATGTTAGTATGTTGAATGAAAGTATGTTGAATGAATGTATGTTAGTATGTTGAATGAAAGTATGTTAGTATGTTGAATGAAAGTATGTTAGTGTGTTGAATGAATGTATGTTAGTATGTTGAATGAAAGTATGTTAGTATGTTGAATGAAAGTATGTTGAATGAATGTATGTTAGTATGTTGAATGAAAGTATGTTAGTATGTTGAATGAAAGTATGTTAGTATGTTGAATGAAAGTATGTTAGTATGTTGAATGAAAGTATGTTGAATGAATGTATGTTAGTATGTTGAATGAAAGTATGTTAGTGTGTTGAATGAATGTATGTTAGTATGTTGAATGAAAGTATGTTAGTATGTTGAATGAAAGTATGTTGAATGAATGTATGTTAGTATGTTGAATGAAAGTATGTTAGTATGTTGAATGAAAGTATGTTGAATGAAAGTATGTTAGTGTGTTGAATGTATGTTAGTGTGTTGAATGAAAGTATGTTAGTGTGTTGAATGAAAGTATGTTAGTATGTTGAAGGTATGTTAGTATGTTGAATGAATGTATGTTAGTATGTTGAATGAATGTATGTTAGTATGTTGAATGAAAGTATGTTAGTGTGTTGAATGAATGTATGTTAGTATGTTGAATGAAAGTATGTTGAATGAAAGTATGTTAGTGTGTTGAATGTATGTTAGTGTGTTGAATGAAAGTATGTTAGTGTGTTGAATGAAAGTATGTTAGTATGTTGAAGGTATGTTAGTATGTTGAATGAATGTATGTTAGTATGTTGAATGAAAGTATGTTAGTATGTTGAATGAAAGTATGTTAGTATGTTGAATGAATGTATGTTAGTATGTTGAATGAATGTATGTTAGTATGTTGAATGAAAGTATGTTAGTATGTTGAATGAAAGTATGTTGAATGAATGTATGTTAGTATGTTGAAGGTATGTTAGTATGTTGAATGAAAGTATGTTAGTATGTTGAAGGTATGTTAGTATGTTGAATGAAAGTATGTTAGTATGTTGAATGAAAGTATGTTAGTATGTTGAATGAAAGTATGTTGAATGAATGTATGTTTGTATGTTGAATGTATGTTAGTATGTTGAATGAATGTATGTTTGTATGTTGAATGTATGTTAGTATGTTGAATGAATGTATGTTTGTATGTTGAATGAATGTATGTTAGTATATTGAATGAATGTTAGTATGTTGAATGAAAGTATGTTTGTATGTTGAATGTATGTTAGTATGTTGAATGAATGTACGTGTGACGGCCTCCCAGCTGTCCTGGTGTGGGTTGCGGTGACACTGAACACATGACACGTCGTAGCAGGTTTGATTCACTTTTATTGTTTCACACGACCATTCTTCGGGCCAGTCGGACACGCCCATTACTAGTGCGCCGGCTCCTCTTCTTGCTCGCGCTGCACCTTTCGGTGTTCGCCTGCTGCGTTTTTGGCGGGGACTCATTTTGGTGTGATCTCGGTTGTTGGGCTCGTGGTCGGGCTGCCGTGGTTTCCTCCTCCTCCTCTCTCTCTCTCTCTCTCTCTCTCTCGATCGTGCCTTCCTTCGCCTCTCTTAAAGTCTAGGAGCAGATGCGCAGATTGTGAGCAGGTGTGTGTCCTACGCACCTGACTCCGATTGCCATCCTCCTGCCGCTCCTCGCCGCCGTATGCCCCGCCTCCTGGCCTCCATCTTGGTCCAGAGCGCCTCTCTCAGCCCGCTGTCGGCCCCTCGGCTGCGTCTCTCCACAGTATGTTTGTATGTTGAATGTATGTTAGTATGTTGAATGAAAGTATGTTAGTATGTCGAATGTATGTTAGTATGTTGAATGAATGAATGTTAGTATGTT
>NC_084619.1:71093535-71173535 GCF_033978795.1 Nerophis ophidion | reverse complement strand
GAGCAGAGCCTCCAGGAGGCGGAGCTTTGCTTTGAGGTTCTTGTACTGGCAGTACTCCTCTGCCATAGGGCCGCGGTCGTCCTTTTGACAGACCCTACAGGAGGAGAGAGGACGCTGGGTTCATTTGTGGACGGTCCCTAACTTGCCTTAGCGTTGTACATTAGTAATTGGTTGGATGCTGCATCCATGTTGTACATTAGTAATTGGTTGGATGCTGCATCCATGTTGTACATTAGTTAGTGTGTTGGATGCTGCATCCATGTTGTACATTAGTTAGTGTGTTGGATGCTGCATCCATGTTGTACATTAGTTAGTGCGTTGGATGCTGCATCCATGTTGTACATTAGTTAGTGTTGGATGCTGCATCCATGTTGTACATTAGTAATTGGTTGGATGCTGCATCCATGTTGTACATTAGTGTGTTGGATGCAGCATCCAACACACTAATGTACAACATGGATGCAGCATCCATGTTGTACATTAGTTAGTGTGTTGGATGCTGCATCCATGTTGTACATTAGTGTGTTGGATGCAGCATCCAACACACTCATGTACAACATGGATGCTGCATCCATGTTGTACATGAGTGTGTTGGATGCTGCATCCATGTTGTACATGAGTGTGTTGGATGCTGCATCCATGTTGTACATGAGTGTGTTGGATGCTGCATCCATGTTGTACATGAGTGTGTTGGATGCTGCATCCATGTTGTACATTAGTGTGTTGGATGCTGCATCCATGTTGTACATTAATGTGTTGATTGCTGCATCCATGTTGTACAATTAGTGTGTTGGATGCTGCATCCATGTTGTACATGAGTGTGTTGGATGCTGCATCCATGTTGTACATGAGTGTGTTGGATGCTGCATCCATGTTGTACATGAGTGTGTTGGATGCTGCATCCATGTTGTACATTAGTGTGTTGGATGCTGCATCCATGTTGTACATTAGTGCGTTGGATGCTGCATCCATGTTGTACATTAGTGCGTTGGATGCTGCATCCATGTTGTACATTAGTGCGTTGGATGCTGCATCCATGTTGTACATTAGTGCGTTGGATGCTGCATCCATGTTGTACATTAGTGTGTTGGATGCTGCATCCATGTTGTACATTAGTGCGTTGGATGCTGCATCCATGTTGTACATTAGTGTGTTGGATGCTGCATCCATGTTGTACATTAGTGCGTTGGATGCTGCATCCATGTTGTACATTGGTGCGTTGGATGCTGCATCCATGTTGTACATTAGTGCGTTGGATGCTGCATCCATGTTGTACATTAGTGTGTTGGATGCTGCATCCATGTTGTACATTAGTGCGTTGGATGCTGCATCCATGTTGTACATTAGTGCGTTGGATGCTGCATCCATGTTGTACATTAGTGTGTTGGATGCTGCATCCATGTTGTACATTAGTGTGTTGGATGCTGCATCCATGTTGTACATTAGTGCGTTGGATGCTGCATCCATGTTGTACATTAGTGCGTTGGATGCTGCATCCATGTTGTACATTAGTGCGTTGGATGCTGCATCCATGTTGTACATTAGTGCGTTGGATGCTGCATCCATGTTGTACATTAGTGCGTTGGATGCTGCATCCATGTTGTACATTAGTGCGTTGGATGCTGCATCCATGTTGTACATTAGTGCGTTGGATGCTGCATCCATGTTGTACATTAGTGCGTTGGATGCTGCATCCATGTTGTACATTAGTGCGTTGGATGCTGCATCCATGTTGTACATTAGTGCGTTGGATGCTGCATCCATGTTGTACATTAGTGCGTTGGATGCTGCATCCATGTTGTACATTAGTGCGTTGGATGCTGCATCCATGTTGTACATTAGTGCGTTGGATGCTGCATCCATGTTGTACATTAGTGCGTTGGATGCTGCATCCATGTTGTACATTAGTGCGTTGGATGCTGCATCCATGTTGTACATTAGTGCGTTGGATGCTGCATCCATGTTGTACATTAGTGCGTTGGATGCTGCATCCATGTTGTACATTAGTGTGTTGGATGCTGCATCCATGTTGTACATTAGTGCGTTGGATGCTGCATCCATGTTGTACATTAGTGCGTTGGATGCTGCATCCATGTTGTACATTAGTGTGTTGGATGCTGCATCCATGTTGTACATTAGTGTGTTGGATGCTGCATCCATGTTGTACATTAGTGTGTTGGATGCTGCATCCATGTTGTACATTAGTGTGTTGGATGCTGCATCCATGTTGTACATTAGTGTGTTGGATGCTGCATCCATGTTGTACATTAGTGTGTTGGATGCTGCATCCATGTTGTACATTAGTGTGTTGGATGCTGCATCCATGTTGTACATTAGTGCGTTGGATGCTGCATCCATGTTGTACATTAGTGTGTTGGATGCTGCATCCATGTTGTACATTAGTGTGTTGGATGCTGCATCCATGTTGTACATTAGTGTGTTGATTGCTGCATCCATGTTGTACATGAGTGCGTTGGATGCTGCATCCATGTTGTACATTAGTGTGTTGGATGCTGCATCCATGTTGTACATTAGTGCGTTGGATGCTGCATCCATGTTGTACATTAGTGTGTTGGATGCTGCATCCATGTTGTACATTAGTGTGTTGGATGCTGCATCCATGTTGTACATTAGTGTGTTGGATGCTGCACAGGTCAGGCTAACACTTCCTTCTTTTCTCCTTATTTCCTTGGGTTTGATGCTTTCTTTGTGACTTGACATCATGCATCCCTCAAACCAAAATGCTCTGAATTTGTTTAAAGACGGAATAAAAGGCAAACGCAAAGTGTGTGTGTGTGTGTGTGTGTGTGTGTGTGTGTGTGTGTGTGTGTGTGTGTGTGTGTGTGTGTACCTGCCACTCAGCGTGTAGAAAAGGTCTTCAAACTCTCGAAGCGCTCGACGAAGCCTTCGTTTTTCCAAGCGTGTGCTCCTCAGCTGCTCTAATAATTCCGATCTGTATGAAGAAGAGAGAAATGTGTCTGAAATAATCCAAAGATTGAGCGTCCATGACAAAACCTCTACCTGGAGGCCTCATGTAGCGTTGCCATGGTGACCAACTGCATCCGGAGAGACTTGTCCTCGTCCAGCGGAGACACCACAGGTGTTGAGGACATGTCCACGGCGGGAACAGACAGCGGCGCCTCCGATGACTCACTTCCTGGTGCGGGGCTTGGTTCTTCATCAGAACCCTCCTCTTCCTCCTGTGACGTCACACACAGCTTCAGCAAAAGTATTATTGGCCTTTAGGAACGGCTGTAATGTTCCCAAGCGGCCACATGAGGGCAGCATTGGTGGCAACATATATTACATTTTGTAGCTTCTTTTTTTTTCTTTCATACTTTTTGTTAAAAATTGAGTCCTGTACTTTTTTTTAAATGAAAAACATTACTTTTTATATTACTTTTTGTTAATTGCAACTTTTTCCTGTCCATAGCCTTTGTAATATTTTCTTTTCTTATATAAATTTCCTATTATTTTTGTAATTATATGTTTTAAAAATACACATTTCTATATTCTGATTACATGAATATTTCTTTAAAAGGTTTTAATTTTAACTAATAAATATATACACACACACACACGTATATATATACATACATATATACAATTATAGATATATAAACATATATATACATATATACAAACGTATATACATATGTATGTACTGTATATACATATATATGTACACATACATGTGTATATATATATATATATATATGTATGTATATGTATGTATGTACATACACACGTGTGTGTATGTATATATATGTGTACGTATGTATATATGTATATATTTTATACACACATATATATATATATACATATATATATATACACGTATGTGTATGTATATATATATGTATGTATGTACATACACACGTGTGTGTGTGTATATATATATATATATGTGTGTGTGTGTGTACATATGTATATATGTATATATTTTATACACACACATACATATATATATACATATGTATTCATATATATATAAATACATACATATACACTCACACACATATCTATATATTTATATATATATACACGTATATACACATAATTTATATACACACACATATGTATGTATGTATATATATATATATATATTTACACACACACGTGTGCGTATGTACATACATACATATATATACACATACATGTGTATGTAAATATAAATATATATATATATATACACACACACACAAATATATATACACATACATACATATATATATATATATACATACACACACATATGTGTATGTATATATATATATATATATATATATATATTTTTTTTTTTTTATACACACACATATATATATGTATGTGTGGGAAAAATCACAAGACTATTCAATCTCTACAGAACTGTTTCAATCATCAGGAGATTTTAATGGAAGCATTCACATACAATGGTTTATATAGAGCACAGAGTGGGTGGGTACAGGCAGGCGTAGGGTGTGGTGATTGGCTCATGTGTTACCTAGGAGGTGTCTCCGTATGTGACGGCATGCTGATATGATTTCATTGCGCTTGTTGAGGGATGACAGGTCTGGGTGATATATAATAAACAGTATCTCTTTTAAGCATAGGTTGCATCTTTTATTAACACTGTTGTAAGCTGTGGTGGATGCAAGAATTTGGCATGTTATTGAATATTCAACATTATTGTCTTTGAGGTTCCAAATGTGCTTGCTGAGTTCTGTAGAATTCCGCAAGGTTTGGTTACTAAAGGAGGCCTTGTGATTATTCCATCTGGCCCCTACGCCTGCCTGTACCAACCCACTCTGTGCCCTATAGAAACCATTTAATGTGAATGCTTCCATTAAAATCTCCTGATGATTGAAACTGTTCTGTAGAGATTGAATAGTCTTGGTGACTATCACACACTAAAGTTGTGTTTTGAAGCCTGTGGTGACTATCTTCACTTATTTATGAGAACATGATTAAAAACTAAGTTGACAGCTGCAGTTTTAATCACTGTGAACTTCAACCATTACATGTTTGTGTTGTTTATATTCTTCATGTTAATATTTGTCTGTTTATATTCCTCCTTTTTGCTTTACATGTCAAAATTGTCTTTTTTCATTTGACGTCTTTTCCTAACTATTCTCATGTTTAATAATATTTGGCCATTTTAAATTGAAATGAAAAAAACAAACACATTTCTTACTTTCGTTCAAAAAGCGCCGCCATTTTTTCCCTTTTTCAGATCAAGTTCTCCTCCCAAGAAGAAGTACTCACGATGGTGGTGATGAGCGTGGGTGAGGAGGAGGAGGAGGAGGAAGAGGAGGGGAGCAGCAGCTGTTTGAGGACCTGATAGCGATCATAAAAAGGCTTCATGACGGAACATTCCGGAAGTGTACTCTGATGAAACAAAGACAAACAAGAAATACTTTGGATTAATTCTTTCATTTCAATGACTCTTCGACTGTCTAGAAGAGCAAAACATTGCCTTGGTCTACAATTAGACGTGCATCAAAAAACATTGACAACTGCGGCTGTAGGAAACATCCCAATGTAGTTTAGTAAACAATTTTTTTAAAATGTTTCCCCAATTTGTCACACTTTCATTATTTTTATCTTGCAATTTTACTTTTTATTGGAACCCTTTCACCATCTTGTTTATATTCTTTGTTCGTTTTAGTTTTTTTTTTCTTTTTTCCTCGATTTTTAACCTGTAAAGCACTTTGGTGCAATTTAAAAACGGTTGTAAGCGTGCTATAGAAATAAAGTCGCCTTGCCTTGCTAAAGGTGGGAATCTTTAGACTCACGATTACGATTGAGGTTCAGGAGCTACCAGGAGATTAAAAATCTATTATTGATGCACTTTTTACATTTATGTTGGTTTCACAAAAAAAAAAGAGTTTATCACTTGCGACGTTTAAAAAGAGTGTATTTGGAATAAGAAATTCCCATCACATTTATGAAATTTGTGGAAATGTGTGCAAAACTGGAACGTGAAGACTATAAAGGAGCTGGCCGGATCTCTCGGTGAGTTTTACAACCGTCTGCATGATTTTATGTTCAATAAATACTAAGCTTGCAGAATTCCGGGAATATTCATCCATCCATCATCTTCCGCTTATCCGAGGTCGGGTCGCGGGGGCAACAGCCTAAGCAGGGAAGCCCAGACTTCCCTCTCCCCAGCCACTTCGTCTAGCTCTTCCCGGGGGATCCCGAGGCGTTCCCAGGCCAGCCGGGAGACATAGTCTTCCCAACGTGTCCTGGGTCTTCCCCGTGGCCTCCTACCGGTTGGACGTGCCCTAAACACCTCCCTAGGGACGCGTTCGGGTGGCATCCTGACCAAATGCCCGAACCACCTCATCTGGCTCCTCTCGATGTGAAGGAGCAGCGGCTTTACTTTGAGTTCCTCCCGGATGGCAGAGCTTCTCACCCTATCTCTAAGGGAGAGACCTGGAAACTCATTTGGGCCGCTTGTACCCGTGATCTTATCCTTTCGGTCATGACCCAAAGCTCATGACCATAGGTGAGGATGGGAACGTAGATCGACCGGTAAATTGAGAGCTTTGCCTTCCGGCTCAGCTCCTTCTTCACCACAACGGATCGATACAACGTCCGCATTACTGAAGACGCCGCACCGATCCGCCTGTCGATCTCACGATCCACTCTTCCCCCACTCGTGAACAAGACTCCTAGGTACTTGAACTCCTCCACTTGGGGCAGGGTCTCCTCCCCAACCCGGAGATGGCACTCCACCCTTTTCCGGGCGAGAACCACGGACTCGGACTTGGAGGTGCTGATTCTCATTCCGGTCGCTTCACACTCGGCTGCGAACCGATCCAGTGAGAGCTGAAGATCCCGGCCAGATGAAGCCATCAGGACTGAATGGTCTGCAAAAAGCAGAGACCTAATCCTGCGGTCACCAAACCGGAACCCCTCAATGCCTTGACTGCGCCTAGAAATTCGGTGACAAAGGACAGCCTTGGCGGAGTCCAACCCTCACTGGAAATGTGTCCGACTTACTGCCGGCAATGCGGACCAAGCTCTGGCACTGATCATACAGGGAACGGACTGCCACAATAAGACAGTCCGGTACCCCATACTCTCTGAGCACTCCCTACAGGACTTCCCGAGGGACACGGTCCAATGCCTTCTCCAAGTCCACAAAGCACATGTAGACTGGTTGGGCAAACTCCCATGCACCCTCAAGAACCCTGCCCAGAGTATAGAGCTGGTCCACAGTTCCACGACCAGGACGAAAACCACACTGTTCCTCCTGAATCCGAGGTTGGACTATCCGGCGTAGCCTCCTCTCCAGTACACCTGAATAAACCTTACCTTGACACTCCTGATCTGGACTATTTCTAGTCATTCAGTCCAATGTTTTTTAAAGACTACTCCAATTGTTTACTGACTATTTACATCCGTGTGTGTGTGACTTTGCTTTCGTCTTTTAAAAGAATAAATGAAAAAACAGAAGCTTAGCTGAATGCTTTCATTTTACATTTTGAATGGGACTTTTTGGGGGGGCATCATTTGATGGCAGAGGGGTTAGTGCGTCTGCCTCACAATACGAAGGTCCTGCAGTCCTGGGTTCAAATCCAGGCTCGGGATCTTTCTGTGTGGAGTTTGCATGTTCTCCCCGTGAATGCGTGGGTTCCCTCCGGGTACTCCGGCTTCCTCCCACCTCCAAAGACATGCACCTGGGGATAGGTTGATTGGCAACACTAAATTGGCCCTAGTGTGTGAATGTTGTCTGTCTATCAGTGTTGGCCCTGCGATGAGGTGGCGACTTGTCCAGGGTGTACGCCGCCTTCCGCCCGATTGTAGCTGAGATAGGCGCCAGCGCCCCCAGCGACCCCGAAAGGGAATAAGCGGTAGAAGATGGATGAATGGATGGATGGATCATTTGATTGATTCAATCAACATTGATGTTTTGCTCACAAAAATGAATTTTTATTACAAATGTTTGCATGCACGTCTGCTTATTTTGACCACAAAATGTTTATATTTATATCCGTATATGATAGTTAGTATGAACTACCCCAAGTTTCCATTAATTCCCATTAATTCCCAATTTTGAATAATCAAAAAAGTCCAAATTTCCAAACGTCCCGAGCTTAACTTCCTGTGGGTAAATTTCTGGGAAAGTTTCCGGAAATTTACCAGAAACTCTCCGGCCCTTTGCAACCTTAAGAAATACATCCATTATTGACGTTTACTCATCGATTTTATTATCATCCGTGTCCGAATTGCCATGCATCAAACAATGGAATATTTTATTGGCTGTCAACAAGATGGCACTAGCTGCATTTAAAAAGAGGGTGTGGACTGGTAGGAGCCTAAATGATGTTTAAGTCCATTTACGTATTACGGAAGGTGCTTTAAGTTTATTCAGCCAAAAGGGGACTATTTACTTTATTTAAACAATATAAAAATGCACATATTGCATGCTTAGAATAATTATAAAAGGTAGACTTTATTTGTAATTATTACATTTGTCTGAATAATTTGATGCTGTACTATTTTATACTGCTTTAAGTGATGATTACGTAAGTGTTTATATATGTTCAAGTTAAAGTAGCAATGATAGTCACACACACACACACACACACACTAGGTGTGGCGAAATTATTCTCTGCATTTGACTCATCACCCTTGTTCACCCCCTGGGAGGTGAGGAGAGCAGTGAGCAGCATCGGTGGCGGCGCCCGGGAATCATTTTTGTTGAAAATCCAAGCCTTGATGCTGAGTGCCCAGCAGGGAGGTCATGGCTCCCATTTTTATAGTCTTTGGTATCACTCGGTGTTGTAATGAGGTTTTTGGACACAGTGCATTATGGGTAACAGCAGTCAGGTATGATGGAGTGGAGCCACACAGTTTCCTAACTCCTTCTTACTGTAACAAACTCGCTTTATTTTGTCGTCCGTTTTTGTTCCCACATGGGGATTGTTTGACCTTTTTGGAGGATTACCATATTTCCTTGAATTGCCGCCGGCTATACGGTATAGTATGCACCTGCCACGAATTAAAACTCGTTTCGCAAAATAATTAGCATATGCCTGGAATTTCCACCGGGTCAAACTCGTCACGTCACGTCCTCATTTTCAAAATGGAGGAGGCCGATTTCAATCATTTGAAATCGCATCAATGGAAGAAGATTAAGAGCTATTCAGTAGGATTTAAGGTCCAAGTTATTGAATATGCTAAAAAAAAAAAAAACAGTAAGCAGCTATATTTTATTAACGTACCGTAGCTGCGGGTGTCAAATATGAGTCATTAAATGACTCCCGCCTCCTGGTGGTAGAGGGCGCTAGTGATCCTTCTTGCGACTACTCGGCTGAAGAAGAAGTGACAACAAGCAGCGATCGTTTATTTTTTCCTCTCGCTTGCACTTTTAACATGGGGGATTACATATCTAAAATAAAACTGTTTTCTAAACTGGACTTTCAATCGAAGCAGGGGGTAATAAAGGAAGATCTCCATCGAGACAGAGAAACTTTTAAAACTGAAAAGGGGGACGGCGTGGCGCAGTGGAAGAGTGGCCGTGCGCAACCCGAGGGTCCCTGGTTCAATCCCCACCTAGTACCAACCTAGTCACGTCCGTTGTGTCCTGAGCAAGACACTTCACCCTTGCTCCTGATGAGTGCTGGTTAGCGCCTTGCATGGCAGCTCCCTCCATCAGTGTGTGAATGGGTGAATGTGGAAGTAGTGTCAAAGCGCTTTGAGTACCTCGAAGGTACTCAACCGTTTTCTAAACTGGACTTTCAATCGAAGCAGGAGGTAATAAAGGAAGATGTCCATCGAGACAGAGAGACTTTTAAATCTGAAGAAAGATAAGGAAGACTTCTATCAACAAGTTATCGCTTTGAGTACCTTGAAGGTACTCAACCGTTTTCTAAACTGGACTTTCAATCGAAGCAGGAGGTAGTAAAGGAAGATCTCCATCGAGACAGAGAGACTTTTAAAACTGAAGAAAGATAAGGAAGACTTCTATCAACAAGTTATCGATGCTTTTGATCAGAAGGAGGTGCGCATGGACTTCATTTATAAGTAAAGGTAAGACCATAATAACGTTTTTTTTTATTAAATGTGCTTTTCATGACGGTATCCTTACATCACACTCAAATTTATAAACGCAGGCCTAAATTTATTGCATGCCTTTGGTAAGAGGTTTTAAATTAGTTAGCGCCCCGGCGGCAATTCAAGGAAATACGGTAAGTTGCCAAGTGAACAACACGAAAGGAAGAGAAGTGTCTGAAGTTGTGTTTGTTGCAGGAAAAAAGTCGAGGCTTCATTAGGAAACTGAAGTGAAGCACATCACAGTTTTTACCGGCCGTCCATGCAGACTCTCAAAGTACAGGAGACACTTCTGCAGGCTGGACTTCTCCAAGCTCATCTGGTGATGGTTCATGTCCTGCACATGAAGACAAGACCTGGTCAGCGTGTCACCAAGTACTGACCTGACCTGACCTGTGCAGACCTGGATGCTGTCCGGCAGTCCCAGCTCTCGTCTGCGCTCCTTCAGCCTGCTGACCACCACCTGCACGCTGTCCTCCACGCTGGGCTTCTTGCTGATGCTGATGCTGCTCTTCTTGATGTTGATGTGTTCCGGCTCAGGTCCTGAGAGTCCAGACTCCCTCGGGGTGATCAGAGCCCCCTTCAGGACGTCGGCCTCTACGTCACACAGCTTGAGCTCTGCAGGTGATCAACATGATTGTTAAGCAAGTACTTCCCAACCTCATCCCAGAAATATTTCATTCAATTCAACACTGTCATAAACATGTGCCATATAGTGAAACCACACTAAACAACACTGTCATAAACATGTGCCATATAGTGAAACCACACTAAACAACACTGTCATAAACATGTGCCATATAGTGAGACCACACTAAACAACACTGTCATAAACATGTGCCATATAGTGAGACCACACTAAACAACACTGTCATAAACATGTGCCATATAGTGAAACCACACTAAACAACACTGTCATAAATATGTGCCATATAGTGAAACCACACTGAACAACACTGTCATAAACATGTGCCATATAGTGAAACCACATTAAACAACACTGTCATAAATATGTGCCATATAGTGAAACCACACTAAACATCACTGTCATAAACATGTCCCATATAGTGAGACCACACTAAACAACACTGTCATAAACATGTGCCATATAGTGAAACCACACTAAACAACACTGTCATAAACATGTGCCATATAGTGAAACCACACTAAACAACACTGTCATAAACATGTGCCATATAGTGAGACCACACTAAACAACACTGTCATAAACATGTGCCATATAGTGAAACCACACTAAACAACACTGTCATAAACATGTGCCATATAGTGAGACCACACTAAACAACACTGTCATAAACATGTGCCATATAGTGAGAACACACTAAACAACACTGTCATAAACATGTGCCATATAGTGAAACCACACTAAACAACACTGTCATAAACATGTGCCATATAGTGAAACCACACTAAACAACACTGTCATAAACATGTGCCATATAGTGAAACCACACTAAACAACACTGTCATAAACATGTGCCATATAGTGAAACCACACTCAACAACACTGTCATAAACATGTGCCATATAGTGAAACCACACTAAACAACACTGTCATAAACATGTGCCATATAGTGAAACCACACTATATGTGTTTTGGTACTTTTTGGTAATTTTGGAAATAAAGGGCATTACCAAAAAAAAAAATTATTGTCTTTATTTGAACAAAAAATCTTACTGTAGATAAAACATTTGTTTATTATTGTCATTTAGTCCTTCAATAAAATGTTGAACATACTAGACAACTTGTCTTTTAGTAGCAAGTAATCAAACAGACTCCTAATTAGTCTGCAGTAACATATTGTATCATTTATACACCTATTATTTTATACACATTATGAGGGACAAACTGTAAAAATGGATTATTATTCCACTTATTCATTTCCTGTTAATATCTGCGTATTTTCTGTTTGAACATGTTCTATCTACACTTCTGTTAAAATGTAATAATCACTTATTTTTCTCTTCTTTGATACCACACATTAGTTTTGGATGATACCACACATTTAGGTATCGATGCGATACCAAGTAGTTACAGGATCCTACGTTGGTCATATTCAAAGTCCTCATGTGACATAGTTACTGAGTTTATAGACACAACATACATTTAAAAAAAAACAAAAACGAAAGAACATTTTGTGATGCAAAGAAATATTGATGTAATCATAATAGTATCAACTAAATACACTACTGTACTTGGTATCATTACAGTGGATGTCAGATGTAGATCCATCCATGGCGTTTGTTTACATTGTAGCTTACTGGAAGAGATGGTGCTGCAGGGAATTCTGGGAATTTGTTGTGTTGCAGTGCAATTATTTTCCCAAAATGTGTTTGTCATTGTAGTTTAGTGTGGTCTCACTTTATGGCACATGTTTATGACAGTGTTGTTTAGTGTGGTTTCACTATATGGCACATGTTTATGACAGTGTTGTTTAGTGTGGTTTCACTATATGGCACATGTTTATGACAGTGTTGTTTAGTGTGGTTTCACTATATGGCACATGTTTATGACAGTGTTGTTTAGTGTGGTCTCACTATATGGCACATGTTTATGACAGTGTTGTTTAGTGTGGTCTCACTATATGGCACATGTTTATGACAGTGTTGTTTAGTGTGGTTTCACTATATGGCACATGTTTATGACAGTGTTGTTTAGTGTGGTCTCACTATATGGCACATGTTTATGACAGTGTTGTTTAGTGTGGTTTCACTATACGGCACATGTTTATGACAGTGTTGTTTAGTGTGGTCTCACTATATGGCACATGTTTATGACAGTGTTGTTTGGTGTGGTCTCACTATATGGCACATGTTTATGACAGTTTTGTTTAGTGTGGTTTCACTATATGGCACATGTTTATGACAGTGTTGTTTAGTGTGGTCTCACTATATGGCACATGTTTATGACAGTGTTGTTTGGTGTGGTCTCACTATATGGCACATGTTTATGACAGTGTTGTTTAGTGTGGTCTCACTATATGGCACATATTTATGACAGTGTTGTTTAGTGTGGTTTCACTATATGGCACATGTTTATGACAGTGTTGTTTAGTGTGGTCTCACTATATGGCACATGTTTATGACAGTGTTGTTTAGTGTGGTTTCACTATATGGCACATGTTTATGACAGTGTTGTTTAGTGTGGTCTCACTATATGGCACATGTTTATGACAGTGTTGTTGAGTGTGGTTTCACTATATGGCACATGTTTATGACAGTGTTGTTTAGTGTGGTCTCACTATATGGCACATGTTTATGACAGTGTTGTTGAGTGTGGTTTCACTATATGGCACATGTTTATGACAGTGTTGTTTCACTATATGGCACATGTTTATGACAGTGTTGTTTAGTGTGGTCTCACTATATGGCACATGTTTATGACAGTGTTGTTTAGTGTGGTTTCACTATATGGCACATGTTTATGACAGTGTTGTTTAGTGTGGTTTCACTATATGGAAAGTGAAGCCAGCCATGAAATGATGTTCTTCACAAGTGTACGTAGACTTTTGAGCAGGACTGTAAATGTTTGAGTGGAACCTTTAAGCTGCTTGCGGCTCTTCAGGAGCTCCTTGATGAGTCTGGCAACCTCCGGGTGTGCGGCGGTCTTGTCGTAGTAGGAAGGCTAGGAAGAGAGAGCATGAATGTAAAAATGTGCTGACTCATCCATCCTGCCTTTGGTGCTCACCTTCAGCCTCTCCTGCTCAAAATGTTCCTCCAGCTGCCGGATCCTCTTCCTCAAGGTCTGGACGTGTCGTTTCAGCAGCGACACGGACAAGGTGGCGTCATCGGGCTCGGCGTGGACACTGCGGCGCGCCCTAGGGTCAGGAGACACCACACCGCGCCACGCACGTCTAACCAGGTCTGACGTTGGCGAAGAAGCGAGGGTGGGACAGGAGCGCGTCTTACATGCGGATGTGCTGCGAGCACGGCGGCGAGGGGGCGCTGTCGGGGTCCAGGTTGTAGCGCAGACTGCCGCTCAGGTTGGGGCAGCGTGGCGACGGCACGGGACACTCGCTGGTGGTGAGGCTGGAGAGGAGTGGAGGGCTGCCGGTGGAGCCCGGAGAGCTGGACGGGGGCTCCTCATCTCCAGGGGCGCCCCACGGTGGCGGGGCGGGGGAGTACACGGGAGCACAGAGCGCCGAGTCCACTACCGTCACACACAAAAGACAAATCATTTCCACTGAGGAGGAAACACAACCCAAGAAGCAGAAGGTGTGGATAGAATGCTAATTTACATTCATTTATTTTGGTGTTCCAGTCAGTTAGAATAATTGCATGGAAGTTATCACACAACTCTTATGCTTAAAAGGGCACACGACTCGCTATCTTCCACTGGATGCACTGCACCGCAGATGTTTTCTGTCTTTCAGCTTGCTAACAGCCAAGGACGAACCAGGACCTCCTCAAAGATAAGGCATATCAACAGCAGGCGGACAAAGCAGAGACAGGGCCCCCAGCACATTTTTGTTCTGAATAATCACGTACTGAGCTGCTGGCGTAATGTGTGAGCCCTCCCTTTAGAAGCAGCCTCGGCATGCAACTAGGGAACTCCCAAACTGAATAAATAGAGTGCGTGGGCTGTTCCTCAGAGCGTAGGGTGAGACTGTAACTAAGTGTTCAGCTCCATGCGTTCTCCTCATGAGCAAAATTGAACTCTGCCTGATTCCTTGCTTCTTGTTCTGTTTAATAGATGCCTCGGTGTTTAAACCTGACAACCGATGGCAAGGTAAACAGTGTAGTAACCAGACCCAAACAAGAAGTGTATCTTACTTCTATGCTACAGTGCATCCAGGAAGTATTCACTTGGTCCACATTTTCTTATGTTACAGCCTTATTCCAAAATATCAATCAATCAATCAATGTTTATTTATATAGCCCCAAATCACAAATGTCTCAAAGGGTTACGACTACAACATCCTCGGAAGAACCCACAAAAGGGCAAGGAAAACTCACACCCAGTGGGCAGGGAGAATTCACATCCAGTGGGACGCCAGTGACAATGCTGACTATGAGAAACCTTGGAGAGGACCTCAGATGTGGGCAACCCCACCTCTCTAGGGGACCGAAAGCAATGGATGTCGAGCGGGTCTAACATGATACTGTGAAAGT
The DNA here is from genome assembly GCF_033978795.1 of Nerophis ophidion. NCBI lineage: Eukaryota > Metazoa > Chordata > Actinopteri > Syngnathiformes > Syngnathidae > Nerophis > Nerophis ophidion. Next base: position 71,158,358 of record NC_084619.1, on the reverse strand, counting down.
TCAATCCATAGTGGCTCCAACATAGCCGCGAGAGTTCAGTTCAAGCGGATCCAAGACAGCAGCGAGAGTCCCGTCCACAGGAAACCATCTCAAGCGGATCAGCAGCGTAGAGATGTCCCCAACCGATACAGGCGAGCGGTCCATCCTGGGTCCCGACTCTGGACAGCCAGTACTTCATCCATGGTCATCGGACCGGACCCCCTCCACAAGGGAGGGGGGGACATAGGAGAAAGAAAAGAAGCGGCAGATCAACTGGTCTAAAAAGGAGGTCTATTTAAAGGCTAGAGTATACAGATGAGTTTTAAGGTGAGACTTAAATGCTTCTACCGAGGTAGCATCTCGAACTGTTACCGGGAGGGCATTCCAGAGTACTGGAACCCGAACGGAAAACGCTCTATGGCCCGCAGACTTTTTTTGGGCTCTAGGAATCACTAATAAGCCGGAGTCTTTTGAACGCAGATTTCTTGCCGGGACATATGGTACAATACAATCGGCAAGATAGGCTGGAGCTAGACCGTGTAGTATTTTATACGTAAGTAGTAAAACCTTAAAGTCACATCTTAAAAATAGAGTATTTTTGTTCTCAATATTCTACACACAAAATGACAATGAGATTTTTATATTTTGAAACTGTATTTAAAAATTAAACATAAGTATTCACTGCCTTTGCTCAATACTTTATTGATGCACCTTCGGCGGCAAGTAAAAAGAGGCTCTCTGTGAATACACCCATCTTTGGGCAGTTTGGCCCTTTCCTCCTTGCAGCACCTCTCAAGCTCCATCAGGTTGGGTGGCAAGCGTTGTCCAGCATGTCTCTGTACATTCCTGCATTCATCCTTCCCTCTATCCTGACGAGTGTCCCAGTTCCTGCCGCTGAAAGTCATCACCACAGCATGATGCTGCCCCACTCCCATGCTTGACGGCAGGGGTGGTATTGGCTAACTAAATACAGAGTCTCGGAAAGCTTTCTGAGGGATCGCTTGTGCACGCCAGTTTTCCGAGACTCTTATTTTGTTAGCGCAGGCAGCATGAAGCAGGGCTTTTATTGTGAAGATAGGAAACGTGCAGTCGGCCTTTAGAGTTTTGACGGAAGGGACGGCGCGAAAGTCTGTTGAAATAAAAAGTGTTTCTCGCCTTCCTCTCTGTCATTTTTTCATAATAATGAACTGGCAGCAGCCAGCGTCATCTCACAAGACCCTCGGGTGCCGTGAATGTCAATCAAGCAAGCTACGGAATTTGCCGCCAATGTTTTTCTTGTAAAGTGTATGGAAGCTGGATGAATTAGATGCCAAAAACCAACCACTTTCATGTGGTATTGTACAGAAAGGACCACTTTTTTTCTCCTCCATTTGAAAATGTGGGCGTTATCATCATTACTGTCTGATTCCAATCAATGCAAGTCATCAGAATCAGGTAATACACCAACTTATATTCTTGTCTTCGTGAAAGAAAGACATCTATATGTGTTACACATGCTTGTATTATCATTAAACACATTTAACTTGTTTACAAAAATGTCTCTTTCATAAATAAATAAATATAAATGATATATATAAATGAGGTAGATCCCCTCGAGTTGGTCAATTGAAAAGTAGCTCGCCTGCAGAAAAAGTGTGGGCACCCCTGAAATAGAGCATGATGTTTGCCAGTCAGGTATTCATGCAGGACTTGCAGAGGACATGTTGAAATAGAGCACGGTGCTCCTGTGTGCTGCTGTAAGCTCGGAAAGATATTTCAGGGAACTCACCAGGCTGGAACCGCTCCACTGGCGGAGGCGAGTGGAGAAACGGCGTGTGACTGGACTCCCCGCTGCAGGGAGGCTGCCGGTGGGCAGGCAGGCTCCTCTGGTCTCCGGGGTCCTCGGGTGCCGGGTTAGGGGGACCCGTGTCCGCCTCCAGGGCTTGCAGCTTGAGGGACGGGCTCTGGAAACAGAAACAGAACATGGCGAGGTGCGGCGGCGGCGGCGTCTTCCTCAAGCCGTAGGTCCTCCACGGTGGTCGAGGACGGAGGTGTCACGCGGCGTTTAGCGCGTACAGGGAATCAGTAGAGGTCAGTAGGAACATGGCAGTCGCCTTCCTCAAAAACAAGTCGGCGGGGTCAGATCGCCTCCGTGCCAAGAAGTCCATCATGTGACCAGGAGACCATTCCTAAATGCACATGGCATGTCTTGCCTGGACCCGGCTGCCTCCACATGGATTATTCATCAGGCACGGCAAGAAGGGGCGCGGCGGGAATACCGCTCCTGTCGATGCGTGCGGCGTGGGCGAGGAGGAGGAGACGGGATGAGGAGGGGTTTCCACGGCAACGTTGTCAGGGCGAGTCTATTTGATGGCGCTGCGGGAGTCGAGTAGAGCCGCTTGCCTCCGTGTCACGAACATGGAGGCTGGAACCAAGCGCTGCGGTCTGAGGCGGTTTTTTGGGGGGAGGGGGGGGGGGGGGGGTTGTGCGTGGGTGGGTGGTGGGGGGGGGGGGCGCTCTGACATCATCATCCTCATCTTGGCTTTTCTCACGCTCCTGAGGCTCTTCATTCATAAAAAAAACACAGCCTTGTGCGTCACCGGTGGAGGGATGTTGGCAGGGAGGAGGAGGAGGAGGAGGAATCTAGAGATGAAGCACACACACACGTACACAAACACACACGTACACAAAGGTGTCAAAATGAATACACAACGATTGAAGGTGCCCTGTTGTCATAAAGACGCTTAAGGTCGTTTGTCTAAAAAAAAAAAAAAGCAGCAAGGCTTGGAGGGATCTATTGTGCGTCACAGTTGCAGGCCTGTAATTATTATCTGTGTGTGTGTGTGTGTGTGTGTGTGTGTGTGTGTGTTTGACAAGCAAACACACACACACACACACACACACACACACTCTTATTTCTTACCTTCTTGAGACCTCCAAAAGATGCCTCCCTCTTCAGGACCAGCCTTTCTAGATATATAAAGATGTGTATTTACAACATTAATAATATATACATACTATGCAAATATAAAAAAAGCCTGTTGTGAAAAATGAGTTGAAATTTCACAAAGAAAAAGGTCACACTTTCATAAGAAAAACTTAAGAATGTTGGCAGTGTTACAATAAAAGTCCTCATTTTACTCAACGCAGGTCCAAATTTGACAAAAAAAATGGAACATTTGTGCAAGATTATGATAAAAGTTGAAATTTTCCTCAATAGTCACCATGTTACAAGAAAACTGTTAAAGTTTGGCAATATTATACCAATTAGAATTTTACTTGGCAAAATTATGACAAAGTGATCATTTTTTCTGGTTCAAAAGTCACTATTTTACAAGAACAAAAAAAAATCCGCAATATTGTGATAAGTCAGAATTTTATGACGAATGTCAACATTTTGCGTGAAAAAGTCATCATTTTACGTTAAAAAAAGTACGAGAAAATATTGCAGAAAATGAGAAATTGTTCCCAATTTAATTTTTTTAAAAAATTGACAAATTGTAAAGAAAAAGAATGCTTTCAGTTATTTCATTTTTTTTTTCATTTGTAATTGGATTCAAATGTCATTATTTACTTATGTCTATGTACATATTTAATTATTTGTATTCATTTTGGCCAAAGGGGGAGCATTTCAATTTCGTACACACACTTGTTATTTCATATGTTGACCAGAGGGGGGAGCACTTTTAAAAGCGACACACAGTCAATTTGAAAAAATCCCTCCTTTTTGGGACCACCTTCATTTTTGATGGCTTTCACCAAATGAGAAATTCTATATTAGATGCAGTGGTTTTACGTATCGGGACCAGGATAGCAGTCTGAACTTTTTCCACTGGTCTTCATATGGAAGCTACTTTTCCATGTTGATGTCTCGAGAAGGATAGAAATAAATAAACACACACACACACACACACACACACTCTTATTTCTTACCTTCCTGAGACCTCCAAAAGATGCCTCCCTCTTCAGGACCAGCCTTTCTAGATATATAAAGATGTGTATTTACAACATTAGTAATATATACATACTATGCAAATATAAAAAAAGCCTGTTGTGAAAAATGAGTTGAAATTTCACAAAGAAATGGTCACACTTTCATAAGAAAAACTTAAGAATGTTGGCAGTGTTACAATAAAAGTCGTCATTTTACTCAACGCGAGTCCAAATTTGACAAGAAAAACGGAACATTTGTGCAAGATTATGATAAAAGTTGAAATTTTCCTCAATAGTCACCATGTTACAAGAAAACTTTCAAAGTTTGGCAATATTATACCAATTAGAATTTTACTTGGCAAAATGATGACAAAGTGATCATTTTTCTGGTTCAAAAGTCACTATTTTACAAGAACAAAAAAAAAATCAGCATTATTGTGATAAGTCAGAATTTTATGACGAATGTCACCATTTTGCGTGAAAAAGTCATCATTTTACATTAAAAAAAAGTATGAGAAAATATTGCAGAAAATGAGAAATTGTTCCCAATTTCATTTAAAAACAAAATTTGACAAATTGTAAAGAAAAAGAATGCTTTCAGTTATTTCATTTTTTTTCATTTGTAATTGGATTCAAATGTCATTATTTACTTATGTCTATGTACATATTTCATTATTTGTATTCATTTTGGCCAAAGGGGGAGCATTTCAATTTCTTACACACACTTGTTATTTCATATGTTGACCAGAGGGGGGAGCACTTTTAAAAGCGACACACAGTCAATTTGAAAAAAATCCCTCCTTTTTGGGACCACCTTCATTTTTGATGGCTTTCACCAAATGAGAAATTCGATATTAGATGCAGTGGTTTTACGTATTGGGACCAGGATAGCAGTCTGAACTTTTTCCACCCGTCTTCGTATGGAAGCTACTTTTCCATGTTGATGTTTCGAGAAGGATAGAAATAAACACACACACACACACACACACGCGCACTCTTATTTCTTACCTTCCTGAGACCTCCAAAAAGATGCCTCCCTCTTCAGGACCAGCCTTTCTAGATATATAAAGATGTGTATTTACAACATTAATAATATATACATACTATGCAAATATAAAAAAAGCCTGTTGTGAAAAATGAGTTGAAATTTCACAAAGAAAAAGGTCACACTTTCATAAGAAAAACTTAAGAATGTTGGCGGTGTTACAATAAAAGTCGTCATTTTACTCCACACAAGTCCAAATTTGAAAAGAAAAACGGAACATTTGTGCAAGATTATGATAAAAGTTGAAATTTTCCTCAATAGTCAACATGTTACAAGAAAACTTTCAAAGTTTGGCAATATTGTACCAATTAGAATTTTACTTGGCAAAATTATGACAAAGTGATCATTTTTTCTGGTTCAAAAGTCACTATTTTACAAGAACAAAAAAAAATCAGCAATATTGTGATAAGTCAGAATTTTATGACGAATGTCACCATTTTGCGTGAAAAAGTCATCATTTTACATTAAAAAAAAGTACGAGAAAATATTGCAGAAAATGACAAATTGTTCCCAATTTCCTTTAAAAAAAAATTGACAAATTCTAAAGAAAAAGAATGCTTTCAGTTATTTCATTTTTTTTCATTTGTAATTGGATTCAAATGTCATTATTTACTTATGTCTATGTACATATTTAATTATTTGTATTCATTTTGGCCAAAGGGGGAGCATTTCAATTTCTTACACACACTTGTTATTTCATATGTTGACCAGAGGGGGGGGCACTTTTAAAAGCGACACACAGTCAATTTGAAAAAAATCCCTCCTTTTTGGGACCACCTTCATTTTTGATGGCTTTCACCGAATGAGAAATTCTATATTAGATGCAGTGGTTTTACGTATCGGGACCAGGATAGCAGTCTGAACTTTTTCCACCGGTCTTCGTATGGAAGCTACTTTTCCATGTTGATGTCTCGAGAAGGATAGAAATAAATAAACACACACACACACACACACACACTGTAGGTTCCAGTGACACAGTCAATACTCATGTATTGTACCTTGTTGTTGTACACCGGTATATAGCAAGTTTTGTCACACACATTAACAGCATTTTTAAAATAAAATAAAAAGATTACACACACCTGACATTTCAGCAAACATGTTACTCCACCTTCTCAAGTAACTGTTCTTAGAAATGGAACCTGTGTACTTTTAACACAGAGGTTCTTTACCAGTTTGGCCCTCAAGAATATCTGTTTCTCGGCCGTGGTACGAACGGACCGCTGTAATACACTTTTCTACCACTTGTGGCAGTAATGACAACATCAAACAAACAGAAGAAGTCTGAAGTTCGAGTCGTAGAGACGTTTCTAAGAAACAATTATTAAATTATTTGAGTTACATTGTCTGTATCTTAGCATTGCATAATTGTATGTAAATGTCTTTTTATCCTTTACTAATCTTTAATTAGTTCCTATTTTTTTAATCCGCCTGACCTAAGCCTTGATAATAATATTGTGATTCATATCATTTGACAAGGTCTATCCTATTAAACTGTAAGTAGGTTAGATATAATTACTGCATATCAATAAATGTTCATTTATATAGCCCTAAATCACTAGTGTCTCAAAGGGCTGCACAAACCACTACGACATCCTCGGCAGGCCCACATAAGAAATCCGGATTCAGTGTTAATAGTTCTGGAGCGGAAACATTGAGCCCTGAGGTCTAAAAAGGGTGAAGAAGTGCTCCGCCGCTCCCGGTCTGTGGAACACTCTCTCCCTGACCACCTGAGGGCACCACAGACTGTGGATGCTTTTAAAAAATGCTTAAAAACACTTATTTTTGAAAAAAGCATTTTATTTTAGATATATGTATTTATGTTTTTAAACGCACTGTAGCACTTTGAGGTTGTTTGCTCAATGTAAAGTGCTTTTACAAATACCATATATTATTATTATTATTATTATCAATCAATCAATCAATGTTTATTTATATAGCCCCAAATCACAAATGTCTCAAAGGACTGCACAAATCATTACGACTACAACATCCTCGGAAGAACCCACAAAAGGGCAAGGAAAACTCACACCCAGTGGGCAGGGAGAATTCACATCCAGTGGGACGCCAGTGACAATGCTGACTATGAGAAACCCTGGAGAGGACCTCAGATGTGGGCAACCCCCCCCACCTCTAGGGACCGAAAGCAATGGATGTCGAGCGGGTCTAACATGATACTGTGAAAGTTCAATCCATAGCGGCTCCAACACAGCCGCGAGAGTTCAGTTCAAGCGGATCCAAGACAGCAGCGAGAGTCGCGTCCACAGGAAACCATCTCAAGCGGAGGCGGATCAGCAGCGTGGAGATGTCCCCAATCGATACAGGCGAGCGGTCCATCCTGGGTCTCGACTCTGGACAGCCAGTACTTCATCCATGGTCATCGGACCGGACCCCCTCCACAAGGGAGGGGGCGGATATAGGAGAAAGAAAAGAAGCGGCAGATCAACTGGTCTAAAAAGGAGGTCTATTTAAAGGCTAGAGTATACAGATGAGTTTTAAGGTGAGACTTAAATGCTTCTACTGAGGTAGCATCTCGAACTGTTACCGGGAGGGCATTCCAGAGTACTGGAGCCCGAACGGAAAACGCTCTATAGCCCGCAGACTTTTTTTGGGCTCTAGGAATCACTAATAAGCTGGAGTCTTTTGAACGCAGATTTCTTGCCGGGACATATGGTACAATACAATCGGCAAGATAGGATGGAGCTAGACCGTGTAGTATTTTATACGTAATTAGTAAAACCTTAAAGTCACATCTTAAGTGCACAGGAGAAAGAAAAGAAGCGGCAGATCAACTGGTCTAAAAAGGAGGTCTATTTAAAGGCTAGAGTATACAGATGAGTTTTAAGGTGAGACTTAAATGCTTCTACTGAGGTAGCATCTCGAACTGTTACCGGGAGGGCATTCCAGAGTACTGGAGCCCGAACGGAAAACGCTCTATAGCCCGCAGACTTTTTTTGGGCTCTAGGAATCACTAATAAGCCGGAGTCTTTTGAACGCAGATTTCTTGCCGGGACATATGGTACAATACAATCGGCAAGATAGGCTGGAGCTAGACCGTGTAGTATTTTATACGTAAGTAGTAAAACCTTAAAGTCACATCTTAAGTGCACAGGAAGCCAGTGCTGGTGAGCCAGTATAGGTATATATGTATGTATATATGTATATAAAAGGTATATACAGTATAGGTATATATGTATGTATATATGTATATAAAGGTATATACAGTACAGGCGTAATGTGATCAAACTTTCTTGTTCTTGTCAAAAGTCTAGCAGCCGCATTTTGTACCAACTGTAATCTTTTAATGCTAGACATGGGGAGACCCGAAAATAATACGTTACAGTAATCAAGACGAGACGTAACAAACGCATGGATAAAGATCTCGGCGTCTTTAGTGGACAAAATGGAGCGAATTTTATCGATATTACGGAGACGAAAGAAAGCCGTTTTAGTAACGCTTTTAATGTGTGACTCAAAGGAGAGAGTTGGGTCGAAGATAACACCCAGATTTTTTACCGAGTCACCTTGTTTTATTATTTGGTTGTCAAATGTTAAAGTTGTATAATTAAATAGAGGTCGGTGTCTATTAAGAACTCCTGCTATAGTTTGTTGATGTTCAAATCCAAACTGGATGAAATGTGCTTCAAAGTGTGTCCGTGGTGTTGCTCCGAGGCCCTCCGGCAGGTCCATTAAAGTCCTGGCTCGGTCATGTGTGACATGAGCCAGGCAGAACCCAGACGACCTGTCCTGCAGCTCTGCTCTCCGGATGCGCACCATACTAGGTCAGCCTTAAGTAGCCTTCAAAGAAGTCATGTGTTCTACGGACTGGAAGCCTATCAAAGCATGTCTGTGGGCATCACGCTGCTCTAATAACCCACTTGTCACAGCACATGCAGGAGAAGTGCGGGGAAGGAGGACGACAAAGACGTCACGCTGACACAAATTGAGGCGGCCATGTCAGTCAGGACTCTTGTGAGTTTGGAGAAGAAGTCAAGCTCACCAGGGAGACTTGGGAACTATTTCTGACAAGCAAATCAAAACAACTCGCTTGACACCTATTTGTCTTTCAAAGTAAAAGTACTTAGGAAGCAAGTACTCCATCATCCAAAATATAAGACCACCATCCCAAACAGGGAAGTGAATTTGACTTCTACAGGTGCTGGTCCTATTATTAGAATATCATGAAAAAGTTGATTTATTTCAGTAATTATATTCAGAACGTGAAACTTACATATTATATCAATTCATTACACACATAGTGATATATTCGAAATGTTTATTTCTTTAAATTTCGAAGATCAGTACTGACAATTACTGAAAATCCCAAATTCCGTATCTCAGAAAATTAGAATATCGGTTACGACTAGTACCAAAAAATATTTTTTAGAAATGTGGGCCAACTGAAAAGTATGAACATGGAAAGTTTCAGCATGTACGGCAATCAATACTTAGTTGCAGCTCCTGTGGGGCGGTATAGCTCGATTGGTAGAGCGGCCGTGCCAGCAACTTGAGGGTTGCAGGTTCGATTCCCGCTTCCGCCATCCTAGTCACTGCCGTTGTGTCCTTGGGCAAGACACTTTACCCACCTGCTCCCAGTGCCACCCACACTGGTTTAAATGTAACTTAGATATTGGGTTTCACTATGTAAAGCGCTTTGAGTCACTAGAGAAAAGCGCTATATAAATATAATTCACTTCACTTTTTGCCTGAATTGCTGCAGCAATACAGCGTGGTATAAAGTCGACCAGTCTGTTGCACTCCTCAGGTGTTATGAGAGCCCGGCTTGCTTTAATCGTGGCCTTCAGCTCTTCAGCATTGTTGGGTCTGGCATCTGGCATCTTCCGCTTCACAATACCCCGTAGCTTTTCTATGGGGTTAAGGTCAGGTGAGTTTGCAGGCCAATCAAGAACAGGGAGACCATGGTCCTTAAACCAGGTACTGGTAGATTTGGCACTGTGTGCAGGTGCCAAGTCATGTTGGAAAATTAAATCTTCACCTCCATAAAATTGGTAGCATAAAGTGTTCTAAAACTTCCTAGTAGACTGCTGCATTGACCCTAGACCTCAGGAAAACCAGGACCAACACCAGCAGATGACATGGCACCCCAGACCATTACCCATTGTGGAAATTTGACACTGGACTTCAGGCAACGTGGATTCTGTGCCTCTCCTGTCTTCCTCCAGACTCTGGGACCTTGATTTCCAAAGGAGATACAAAATTTACCTTCATCTGAAAACATAACTTTGGACCACTCAGCAGCAGTCCAGTCCTTTTTGTCTTGAGCCCAGGCGAGACGCTTTTGACGTTGTCTCTTATTCAAGAGTGGCTTTACACAAGGAATGCGACAGCTGAAGCCCATATCTTGCATACGTCGGTGCGTGGTGGTTCTTCAAGCACTGACTCCAGCTGCAGTCCACTCTTTGTGGATCTCCCCCACATTTTTGAATCGGTTTTGTTTGACAATCCTCTCCAGGGCGCGGTTATCCCTCTTGCTTGTACACTTTTTTCGACCACATCTTTGTCTTCCCTTCGCCTCTCTATTAATGTGCTTGGACACAGATCTGGGAACATCCAACCTCTTTGGCAATGACCTTTTGTGTCTTGCCCTCCTTCTTTGAAGTATCAATGGTCATCTTTTGGACAGTTGTCAAGTCAGCAGTCTTCCCCATGATTGTGTGTCATACAGAATCAAAACGAGAGACCATTCAAAGGCTTTTCCAGGTGTTTTGAGTTAGTTAGCTAATTAGAGTGTGGCACCAGGTGTCTCCAATATCTGACCTTTTCACCATATTCTAATTTTCTGAGATGTTGAATTTAGGGTTTTCATTGGTTGTCAGCTATAATCATCTTCTTTTTGGCAAAAAACACTTGAAATGTATCAGTCTGTTTGGAATGAATGTATACATTCTACAAGTTTGACTTTCTAAATGGAATTAACGAAATAAATCAACTTTTTCATGATATTCTAATAATATGACCAGCACCTGTATAGCGCTCATTTTCTAGCGACTCAGCACTTTTACATTGACAAACTCCCCTATCGACAGTCCTGCTCAATCTCTTAAAGATGTTTTCTCCTGCTCGCAATGATTGGAGCCTTCTGAAACATTTGCCACATGTTCTCCAATCACAGCACGGCTGTCAAACCAATGAGAGGACTGGCTCGGGAGGCTCCTCCCACCTATTAGTGTCGCCAAATGCAGGTGTTGACTTGGCCAGGCAGGTGAGCAAGGCATGCAGGGTTAACTCTGGAGTGTCAAAAAGTGCGGTTTAGGCTTCTTGAACACAAACTTGGAAAAAAAATGTGTGGCCTTTAATTAATCCTGTGTGGCCTTTAATTAATCCTGTGCTGTTCTTTAACACTCCTCGAGGACTTTGAGAGAGCAGATCCCAGCCAAAACAAAGTCAGGGAATAAAACCAAAGACAGAGCAGCAAGAATACTGTAGACTTGCTTTTTTCATCCTCTTGTATTAGATCTGATTATAGTGTACCCATCCATCCATTTTTCTACCGCTTATTCCCTTTGGGGTCGCAGGTGCCTATCTCAGCTACAATCGGCGGAAGGCGGATTACACCCTGGACAAGTCGCCATCTAAAAACAACCCATAAAACCTCTGAATGAATGGGTTCATTGCAATGTTTCTTCTTTTTTTTAGGGTATATAAGTTGATTTTGTGCATGAAATATTGGAATGTCCAGATCAGGGGTCAGCAACCTTTTTGAAAGCAAGAGCTACTTCTTGGGCTACCAGTTTGATACACACTTAAATTGTATTTCTGTCTGTCATTCAATCGTACATTTTTTTTCCTTTTACGGAAGATTTTTTTGTAGAGAATAAATGATGGAAAAAACACTTAAAAAAACACGAAAAAAAGGAAAATTTAATTTTGAAACATAGTTAATCTTCAATTTCAACTCTTTAAAATTCTAACGAAAAAAGAAGAGAAAAACTAGTTAATTCGAATCTTTTTGAAAAAATTAAAAAAAATAATTTATGGAACATCATTAGCAATTTTTCTTGATTAAGATTAATTTTAGAATTTTGATGACATGTTTTAAATGGAATATATAACAAATTGGACCAAGCTATATTTCTAACAAATACAAATCATTATTTCTCTAGATTTTCCAGAACACAAATTTTAAAAGAAATTTCAAAAGACTTTGAAATAAGATTTAAATTTGATTCTACAGATTTTTTTATATTTGCCAGAATAATTTTAATCATAATAAATTTGAAGAAATATTTCACAAATATTCTTTGTCGGAAAAAACAGAAGCTAAAATGAAGAATTAAATTAAAATGTATTTATTATTTTTTACAATAAAAAAAAAAAATTTTCTTCAACATTGATTTAAATTGTCAGGAAAGAAGAGGAAGGAATTTAAAAGGTAAAAAGGTATATGTGTTTAAAAATCCTAAAATCATTTTTAAGGTTGTATTTTTTCTGTAAAATTCTCTTTCTGAAAGTCATAAGAAGCAAAGTAAAAAAAAAAATAATGAATTTATTTAAACAAGTGAAGACCAAGTCTTTAAAATATTTCCTTGGATTTTCAAATTCTATTTGAGTTTTGTCTCTCTTAGAATTAAAAATGTTGAGCAAAGCGAGACCAGCTTGCTAGTAAATGTGAAGTGAATTATATTTATATAGCGCTTTTCTCTAGTGACTCAAAGCGCTTTACATAGTGAAACACAATATTTAAGTTACATTTAAACCAGTGTGGGTGGCACTGGGAGCAGGTGGGTCAAGTGTCTTGCCCAAGGACACAACGGCAGTGACTAGGATGGCGGAAGCGGGAATCGAACCTGCAACCCTCAAGTTGCTGGCACGGCCACTCTACCAACCGACCTATACCGCCCATGCAATTTAAAAAATAGAGGCAGCTCACTGGTAAGTGCTGCTATTTGAGCTATTTTTAAAACAGGCCAGCGGGCGACTCATCTGGTCCTTACGGGCGACCTGGTGCCCGCGGGCACCGCGTTGGTGACCCCTGGTCTAGACCAACCAGGGAAAATACATGTTGGCCAAGAGGCCCCTTCTCCTCAAACAAAAACATTGTAATGCACATTTGTGTTTCCTGTCCTCATGCTCCATCAAAAAGCAGAATTTGGAAGTTCAAAGATTACGGGAATATGCAAAATCTTAATTCTAAAATTCCAAGAGAGAAAAAATGACAACCATCCGGATTTTTCTAGGGTGAAAGTGTAGAAGCCAGCATGTGTGATGGTATGGGGGCGTATTAGTGCCCAGGCATGGGTAACTTACACATCCGTGAAGGCACCATTAATGCTGAAAGGTACATACAGCTTTTGGAACAACATATGTTGTCATCATGGACGCCCCTGCTTATTTTCTAATACGTTTTTTGGCCAGAATTGAACGGTGAGCCCAATAATCTATGCAAAATGTTGAGCCAAGCACCAGCGTTTCATGTTATGTAGATAGTACTTTATTGATTACTTCAGGAGAGTTCCCTCAGGAAAATTAATGTAGACTACAAAGAAGTAGGTTGATTGGCAACACTAAATGGTCCTGAGTGTGTGAATGTTGTCTGTCTATCTGTGTTGGCCCTGTGATGAGGCGGCCACTTGTCCAGGGTGTACCCTGCCTTCTGCCCGAATGCAGCTGAGATAGGCTCCAGCGACCCCCCGCAACCCCAAAAGGGACAGGCGGTAGTAAATGGATGGACTACAAAGAAGTGTTTTAAATGTAAACAAACATAATATGAGCCCTTCAAGATCATCATGTCTGCTAACATGAGGACAAGATCATCATGTCTGCTAACATGAGGACAAGATCAGCATGTCTGCTAACATGAGGACATGAGGACAAGATCATCATGTCTGCTAAAATGAGGACAACATCATGTCTGCTAACATGAGGACAAGATCATCATGTCTGCTAACATGAGGACAAGATCAGCATGTCTGCTAACATGAGGACATGAGGACAAGATCATCATGTCTGCTAAAATGAGGACAACATCATGTCTGCTAACATGAGGACAAGATCATCATGTCTGCTAACATGAGGACATGAGGACAAGATCATCATGTCTGCTAACATGAGGACAAGATCAGCATGTCTGCTAACATGAGGACATGAGGACAAGATCATCATGTCTGCTAAAATGAGGACAACATCATGTCTGCTAACATGAGGACATGAGGACAAGATCATCATGTCTGCTAACATGAGGACATGAGGACAAGATCATCATGTCTGCTAACATGAGGACAAGATCATCATGTCTGCTAACATGAGGACATGAGGACAAGATCATCATGTCTGCTAAAATGAGGACATGATCATCATGTCTGCTAACATGAGGACATGATCATCATGTCTGCTAACATGAGGACATGATCATCATGTCTGCTAACATGAGGACAAGATCATCATGTCTGCTAACATGAGGACAAGATCATCATGTCTGCTAACATGAGGACATGATCATCATGTCTGCTAACATGAGGACAAAATCATCAAGTCTGCTAACATGAGGACATGATCATCATGTCTGCTAACATGAGGACATGATCATCATGTCTGCTAACATGAGGACATCATCATCATGTCTGCTAACATGAGGACATCATCATCATGTCTGCTAACATGAGGACAAAATCATCATGTCTGCTAACATGAGGACAAGATCATCATGTCTGCTAACATGAGGACATCATCATCATGTCTGCTAACACGAGGACATGATCATCATGTCTGCTAACATGAGGACATGATCATCATGTCTGCTAACATGAGGACATCATCATCATGTCTGCTAACATGAGGACAAGATCATCATGTCTGCTAACATGAGGACATCATCATCATGTCTGCTAACACGAGGACATGATCATCATGTCTGCTAACATGAGGACATGATCATCATGTCTGCTAACATGAGGACATGATCATCATGTCTGCTAACATGAGGACAAGATCATCATGTCTGCTAACATGAGGACAAGATCATCATGTCTGCTAACATGAGGACAAGATCATCATGTCTGCTAACATGAGGACATGATCATCATGTCTGCTAACATGAGGACAAGATCATCATGTCTGCTAACATGAGGACATGATCATCATGTCTGCTAACATGAGGACATGATCATCATGTCTGCTAACATGAGGACAAGATCATCATGTCTGCTAACATGAGGACATGATCATCATGTCTGCTAACATGAGGACATGATCATCATGTCTGCTAACATGAGGACAAGATCATCATGTCTGCTAACATGAGGACATGATCCTCAAGTCTGCTAACATGAGGACATCATCATCATGTCTGCTAACATGAGGACATGATCATCATGTCTGCTAACATGAGGACAAGATCATCATGTCTGCTAACATGAGGACATCATCATGTCTGCTAACATGAGGACATGATCATCATGTCTGCTAACACGAGGACATGATCATCCAGCACACATTAGGGAGGAAGGAGAGTCAACACAAGACCAGCACTTGGCCAACAACCTCACTGACTAACTGCAGGCATAGCAGCTCACACACACACACACACACACACACACACACACACACACACACACACACACACACACACACACACACACACACACACACACACACACACACACACACACACACACACACACACACACACGGGGGGGATCTGGCCAGGGTGGAAGCAGGATATACAAGTTGTAGTTGCATTTATTGCTCCTGAACTCCATTCTGATGCACAATAAAAATAATATTCATGTCATGAAAGTCTGCATCATGAGTTTCTTCAAGCTTATCTAGTAGGGTCTTAACTCCCCCGAGTGGGGGTCTGGTGTGCCACAGGAACGCCACGCTCTCAGTTCAGGACGGTCGCCACTTGCTTTCAATGCAAGTGTCTTCAATAACTTCCAAGTATTTACAAAGATACAAAGGGTCACCTCAGAGGGGGGCCACGGACGATGGGGAGGGTGGTCCGGGGATGAAAGGAGGCCGGGGGAGGATCTTGTGCTTCCTGAAGAGATGGACCAGCACAGTATTGCACACTCGCTGCTCCTCCAGCATCTTTGGTCCTGCTCGAACGCTGCATCGGGACGAGATGGGAGAGCGTCATGCGTCAGGTGTAAAACATCATGAAGAAACACTCCCATCTAGTGGCAGGAATCAGGTACAGCAGCCACTTGGCACTGCAAAACGTGGGTTTGAAAAGGTCCGGGGCTCCCCCAATTCCATCCATCCATCCTTTTTCTACCGCGTATTCCCTTTTGGGGTCGCTGGCGCCTATCTCAGCTACAATCGGGCAGAAGGCGGGGTACACCCTGGACAAGTCGCCACGCCCAATTGTGGACACCAAACGTAGCGCTCGGGAAAGGCATGCAAAGACACTTTAAGCAGCCCACAAAGAACGCAAAATGAAGTGAATTGAAGTGAATTATATTTATATAGCGCTTTTCTCTAGTGACTCAAAGCGCTTTACATAGTGAAACCCAATATCGAAGTTACATTTAAACCAGTGTGGGAGAAGTGTCTTGCCCAAGGACACAACGGCAGTGACTAGGATGGCGGAAGCGGGAATCGAACCTGCAACCTCAGGTTGCTGGCACGGCCACTCTACCAACCGAGCTATGCCGCTAGTATTGCAGCGCTTGTGGAGGTGAGGCGCGGTCGCCATGGCAACAAGCCAGCAGAGCATCTAAAACGGCTTAGAAGCTGCTATTTTAATTCAGTACAAGGATTTTTTTACAACAATTCTAAAAGGCGAGAGGTGACATACTTAACTAAAAGTCATCGAAAAAAATGTTCAAGTAAGAACCCCACATGTCAGATGTACGGACACGATGTTGGTTTCATGTTGGGGTGATTTCTCCACATTCTCTCAACCTTTTGATGATATTATGGAGCGTAGATGTTGAAATCCCTAAAAATTTCTTGCAATTGCACTTTGAGAAAGCTTGTTCTTAAACTGTTTGACTATTTGCTCACACAGTTGTGGACAAAGGGGTGTACCTCGCCCCATCCTTTCTTGTGAAAGACTGAGCATTTTTTTGGGAAGCTGTTTTTATACCCAATCATGGCCCCCACCTGTTCCCAATTAGCCTGCACACCTGTGGGATGTTCCAAATAAGTGTTTCATGAGCATTCCTCAACTTTATCAGTATTTATTGCCACCTTTCCCAACTTCTTTGTCACGTGTTGCTGGCATCAAATTCTAAAGTTAATGATTATTTGCACCAAAAAAATGTTTATCAGTTTGAACATCAAATATGTTGTCTTTGTAGCATATTCAACTGAATATGGCTTGAAAAGGATTTGCAAATCATTGTATTCCGGAGTTCAAGTACCTAGGAGTCTTGTTCACGAGTGGGGGAAGAGTGGATCGTGAGATCGACAGGCGGATCGGTGCGGCGTCTTCAGTAATGCGGACGTTGTACCGATCCGTTGTGGTGAAGAAGGAGCTGAGCCGGAAGGCAAAGCTCTCAATTTACCGGTCGATCTACGTTCCCATCCTCACCTATGGTCATGAGCTTTGGGTCATGACCGAAAGGATAAGATCACGGGTACAAGCGGCCCAAATGAGTTTCCAGGTCTCTCCCTTAGAGATAGGGTGAGAAGCTCTGCCATCCGGGAGGAACTCAAAGTAAAGCCGCTGCTCCTCCACATGGAGAGGAGCCAGATGAGGTGGTTCGGGCATCTGGTCAGGATGCCACCCGAACGCCTCCCTAGGGAGGTGTTTAGGGCACGTCCAACCGGTAGGAGGCCACGGGGAAGACCCAGGACACGTTGGGAAGACTATGTCTCCCGGCTGGCCTGGGAATGCCTCGGAATCCCCCGGGAAGAGCTAGACGAAGTGGCTGGGGAAAGGGAAGTCTGGGTTTCCCTGCTTAGGCTGTTGCCCCCGCGACCCGACCTCAGATAAGCGGAAGATGATGGATGGATGGATGGATGTATTCCCTTTATAATTACATCTAACACAATTTCCCAACTCATATGGAAACGGGGGTTGTATTTCTGTCTGTCATTCAGTGGTACATTTTTTTTCCTTTTATGGAAGGTTTTTTTTTGTAGAGAATAAATGATGAAAAAACACTTAATGGTTGGTTTAAAAGAGGAGAAAACACGAAAAAAAGGGAACATTTTATTTTGAAACATAGTTTATCTTCAATTTCGACTCTTTAAAATTCAAAATTCTACCGAAAAAAAGAAGAGAAAAACTAGTTCATTCGAATCTTTTTGAGAAAATATTAAAAAAATAATTTATGGAACATCGTTAGCAATTTTTCTTGATTAAGATTAATTTTAGAATTTTGATGACATGTTTTAAATAGGGGCTTCACGGTGGCAGAGGGGTTAGTGCGTCTGCCTCACAATACGAAGTTCCTGCAGTCCTGGGTTCAAATTCAGACTCGGAGTTTGCATGTTCTCCCCGTGAATGCGTGGGTTCCCTCCGGGTACTCCGGCTTCCTCCCACTTCCAAAAACATGCACCTGGGGATAGGTTGATTGGCAACACTAAATTGGTCCTAGTGTGTGAATGTGAGTGTGAATGTTGTCTGTCTATCTGTGTTGGCCCTGCGATGAGGTGGCGACTTGTCCAGGGTGTACCCCGCCTTCCGTCCGATTGTAGCTGAGATAGGCGCCAGCGACCCCAAAAGGGAATAAGCGGTAGAAAATGGATGGATGTTTTAAATAGGTTAAAATCCATTCTGCACTTTGTTAGAATATATAACAAATTGGACCAAGCTATATTTCTAACAAATACAAATCATTATTTCTCTAGATTTTCCAGAAGACAAATTTTAAAAGAAATTCAAAAGACTTTGAAATAAGATTTAAATTTGATTCTACTGATTTTCTAGATTTGCCAGAATAATTAGGCATGGCAAAGGACTCCACAGGAGTCCTTTGCCATGGGCCAAGGACCCTATTGAAACTGCTGTTTTATTATTATCATCCCGCACCTACGCGCTGTAATTTGACCCCCTTAACATGCTTCAAAACTCACCAAATTTGACACACACGTCGGTGTGGCAAACTTTCCCAACATATTATTAACCAATCCCCCAAAATGAAAATTGCGCTCTAGCGCCCCCTAGGAAAAAATTACAGACAAAACTGCATGTAACTTCTGTTAGGAATGTCATAGCGACATGAAACAAAAACTCCTATGTAGGTCTGACTTAGACCCAATTTTCATACACTCACTTCTTTCAGCAAAAATCTACAGGAAGTTGGCAAAAACCCCTTCAAAATAAAATGTTTGCAAAAAATGCCATTTTTGCCTCCTTGCGCTGTAATTTGACCCCTTTAAAATGCTTCAAAAGTCACCAAACTTGGCGCACACATAAGGACTGGCGAATATTGTGATCTAATGAAAAAACCAAACCCCAAAACTCAAAATTGCGCTCTAGCGCAATTTTTGAATAAAACACTGAAAAAACTGCTCTTAAGAAGAAAACAAGACAAAATTGCTTTTAACTTCCGGTAAGAATGTCGGAGAGACATGAAACAAAAACCTCTATGTAGGTCTCGCTTAGACCTACATTTCATAGATGGACAACCCCCAACAAAAATCCACAGGAAGTTTGCAATCCCCCCCTTCAAAACAAAAGTTTTGTAAAAACCAGTCACCTTTCTTCAAACATTATCTCCTCTGAGTGCGTTTGTTGTTTTGGCTTCAAACTCGCACAGGAGAGAGATTGAACCCTTCTGATTAAAAGTATAGAACAGAGTTTTGATAAGTTCTCAGGTTTTGATTTTACGCGCCTTCAAAGAACCCCTGTGCAAAGTCTCCTAAAAAATGTCATTTTTGCCTCTTT
Source organism: Nerophis ophidion (assembly GCF_033978795.1). Lineage (NCBI taxonomy): Eukaryota > Metazoa > Chordata > Actinopteri > Syngnathiformes > Syngnathidae > Nerophis > Nerophis ophidion. The sequence goes on along the minus strand of NC_084619.1, from coordinate 71,138,622 downwards.
GAGCTGTTATTTGACCCCCTTAAAATGCTTCTAAACTCACCAAACTTGACATACACATCAGGTCTGGCAAAAATTGCGATCTGATGAAAAAACCTAACCTCAAAACTCAAAATTGCGCTCTAGCGCCCCCCTAGGAATACAACACGGACAAACTGCTCCTAGGAAGAAAACACAGACAAAACTGCTTGTAACTTCCGGTAGGAATGTCAGAGAGACATGCAACAAAAAACACTATGTAGGTCTCACTTAGACCTACATTTTAATAATGAACATACTTTAGCAAAAATCAACAGGAAGTTTGATATTTTCACTTCAATACAACAACTGCATTACATTCTCAAAATAGTGGCTCCAAGGCGTCTTCTAACGCTTATCCGGCCGTGGGTCTCGGGGGCAGCAGCCAAAGGCGGACCCGACCAACGCTGCTTTTTTAAATTATAATTGTGGGAGCTAATACGGGACTCCCTAACAGTGCTATCCTCATCTTCCATTGTCCCCACGTGTGCACGACCCCACAACACAACATCCCACCAACGTGGCGACGCCTTTGTGAGAAAAGTGAATTAGAGGACGCCTCAAGTATGGAAGATTCAGGACGCCCCGCGGTCACTTACTGAAAGATACAAGGTCCAAAAATGGTGGCGAGGTTATCCACCGTCATGCGATTGAACTGACTGGAAGCGGCCACTCTGGACAGGAAGTTGGTGAAGTAGGACAAGACGGTGAGGTTGTCGTCCGGGATGCGACAAAGGTGCTTTTTCAGCGACATGTTCAACTCCGCCTCGTCTGCGTTGCCTAAGACGCAAACACACAGAAAAGGACGGGACAGTCGTACAATTTCATCAAAAAAGGAATAGGCAGAATCTCTCCCTGGATGTTCTGAACTCCAATTCTTTAGGCTGGATCTAAGGCTTGGCTGCTGGCGTGTTGCACAATAGTTGAAACTGAAATGTCGTCTGGTCGCAGCCAAGTAGTGCACCTGTTTGATTGTGCTTCTGGCACTGTGCAGTCAACCTTTGGTACTGTGCTAGTTTTGGGTTCTGTCGGGTTGTGCCAAGCATGATCAAGTTCTTTGGTAGAACCGTCACAATTCTTAATAAATTCTGTCATAATGCGCGAAGCAGACGTAGTCCTGTCACGGTTCCTACAGGTCTCTGATTTTGCGGAAAGCAATTCCAGTTCTTAGGTTGTTCTGTCTTGGTGTGCAAAGCAAGATCAAATTCTTAGGTACTTTGTCACTTTGCACATAGCCAAGCTAGTTCTTATGTGGTTCAATAACAATTCTTAGATGGTTCGGTAACAAATCTTAGGTAGTTTGGTAACAATTCTTAGGTGGTTCGGTAACAATTCCTTGGTGGTCTGGTAACAATTCTTAGATGGTTCGGTAACAATTCTTAGATGGGTTGGTAACAATTCTTAGATGGTTCGGTAACAATTCTTAGGTGGTTCGGTAACAATTCTTAGGTGGTTCGGTAACAATTCTTAGGTGGTTCGGTAACAATTCTTAGGTGGTTCGGTAACAATTCTTAGGTGGTTCGGTAACAATTCCTTGGTGGTTTGGTAACAATTCTAAGGGGGTTCGGCAACAATTCTTAGGTTTTTTGGTAACAATTCTTAGGTGGTTTGGTAACTCTTAGGTAGTTTGGTAACAATTGTTAGGTATTATGGTAACAATTCTTAGATGGTTCGGTAACAATTCTTAGGTGGTTCGGTAACAATTCTTAAGTGGTTCGGTAACAATTCTTAGATGGTTTGGTAACAATTCTTAGGTGGTTCGGTAACAATTTTTAGATGGTTCGGTAACAATTCTTAGGTGGTTCGGTAACAATTCTTAGGTGGTTCGGTAACAATTTTTAGGTGGTTCGATAACAATTCCTTGGTGGTTTGGTAACAATTCTAAGGGGGTTCGGCAACAATTCTTAGGTTTTTTGGTAACAATTCTTAGGTGGTTTGGTAACTCTTAGGTAGTTTGGTAACAATTGTTAGGTATTATGGTAACAATTCTTAGATGGTTCGGTAACAATTCTTAGGTGGTTCGGTAACAATTCTTAAGTGGTTCGGTAACAATTCTTAAGTGGTTTGGTAACAATTCCTTGGTGGTTTGGTAACAATTCTTAGGTGGTTCGGTAACAATTCTTAAGTGGTTCGGTAACAATTCTTAGGTGGTTCGGTAACAATTCTTAGGTGGTTCGGTAACAATTCTTAGGTGGTTCGGTAACAATTCCTTGGTGGTTCGGTAACAATTCTTAGGTGGTTCGGTAACAATTCTTAAGTGGTTCGATAACAATTCCTTGGTGGTTTGGTAACAATTCTAAGGGGGTTCGGCAACAATTCTTAGGTTTTTTGGTAACAATTCTTAGGTGGTTTGGTAACTCTTAGGTAGTTTGGTAACAATTGTTAGGTATTATGGTAACAATTCTTACGTGGTTTGGTAACAATTCTCAGGTAATTTGGTAAAAATTCCTAGGTGGTTTGGTAACAATTCTTAGGTGGTTCGGTAACAATTCTTAAATGGTTCGATAACAATTCCTTGGTGGTTTGGTAACAATTCTAAGGGGGGTTAGGCAACAATTCTTTGGTTTTTTGGTAACAATTCTTAGGTGGTTTGGTAACAATTCTCAGGTAATTTGGTAAAAATTCCTAGGTGGTTTGGTAACAATTCTTAGGTGGTTCGGTAACAATTCTTAGGTGGTTCTGTAACAATTCTTAGGTGGTTCTGTAACAATTCTTAGGTGGTTCTGTAACAATTCTTAGGTGGTTCTGTAACAATTCTTAGGTGGTTCGATAACAATTCCATGGTGGTGTGGGAACAATTCTAAGGGGGTTAGGCAACAATTCTTTGGTTTTTTGGTAACAATTCTTAGGTGATTTGGTAACAACTCTTGGGTAGTTTGGTAAAAATTGTTAGGTATTATGGTAACAATTCTTAGGTGGTTTGGTAACAATTCTCAGGTAATTTGGTAAAAATTCTTAAGTAGTTTGGCCGAATTGCGCTAAGCAGACTTACTTCTTTAGCAGTTCTGCCAAAGTTCTCATCGTTCAGATTCAATGCAAAGCAAGCAATCCCATTTTTTTTAGTAGTTTTGTGATGGTGTGTGACGTGGTTTACATTCTAAGGTCCATTTATGCAAGAACATCCACGGCTGATTGGGTTCGCTCTACAGATCAATCCATTGTTTTTCAGTTGTGGTTAGAAACAAAATCATTTGACAATTGTTACTTTTCCTACTAGATTGTGCAGATGTTGATGACCTAAAGACTACTGACTGTGTCCTCAAACCTCTCAACATTTTATAGAATTCTTTGTGCAGATGTGTCCTGAGAAGTCCATTCACAACTCACCATTGTGTCGTACGAGGCTGTCAATTGGCTTCTTTTGTTTCTTTTTTAATGAATTTACTTACATGCTTCACTGTACCTGAAACAACCGTTATTTCAGTATACAGCTCCCTATTCTCTCCGACGTATGACTTATCCATTTTTTTTACACTCCTTAAGATTCAAAAGTAGGCTGTAGTGAGTTGAAAGCCCGGTCTGATCAAAATAAACTTCTTGCTTCTTTAAAGTCCATGACTTGTTTTCTTTATCTTTAAAACAGATTTTGTTCCCAATTGCCAAAAAGTTGTTCTTGTTTCTGATGTTGTCTTTGTAGTCTGTTGCTCCTGATTGTTGTATTGCAGTGATTTTGATTAAATGTGTGTGAGCAGGTGCAGGGATGTGAGCATCCTTTGAGGGAAAATAGAGAAAAAATAGAAACATCTCTATTAGCACTAAGTGCTGCCTCGGAAATCCCGAAGGAATTTAAAAAAAATCCAGACTAAATTTCCTAGAATTGGGTTCATTTTTGCACGACATATTTTTACCTTTAGATTTATTCTCATCCATTTTTGACACTTTGTTAATAGGCAACCTTGGATAACAGGAACAAAATGGATGGATGGATAATTCAGCAACATTATCTTTGAAAATGTAAAGTAAAATTCTACAATATGCATGCAAAGAACTCAGAAAACGTTTCGCATTTGCCGACTCGATCCTGTAGCCACGCCCCCTATGGTAATATATTTCTGTTGTTTTGACCTGTTTTAAGTTCAAGTTAAAGTAGCAATGATTGTCACTAGGTTTGGTGAAGTTTGACCAATTCCCTTGTTCACCCCCTGGGAGGTGAGGGGAGCAGTGAGCAGCTGCGGGGGCCACGCCCAGAAATCATTTTGGTGATTTAACCCCCAATTCCAAGCCTTGATGCCGAGTGCCAAGCAGGGAGGTAATGGCTCCCATTTTTATAGTCTTTGGTACGACTCACAACCGACCCATCTCAGGGCGGACACTCTAACCACTCAGCCACTGAGCAGATATATACTTTTTCAATCTCACAGATGGTTCCGTCATGGTGTGTGTTAAGCGGGAAGCGAGCAGTTAGCCGTCTCAGAACCTGAGCTTCCTTGTAGATTTACCTCTGAAGCTCTGGACCAGAAGTCTGCGTTGGTACTCCGGCACTATCGGTTCAGGCAGTTCTTGAAAGAACAGTTTCAGGAGCGATGCCACATTGGGGACTTGTTCCATCTCCAGGTTGACAATCTCGCCACGGTCAAACCGCTGCCTCAGCTGATGGATCCTCACCACGGAGCCACACACCTGGAAAAGACCCTGAAACTCCATTCCTGATAAGGAGAAGACATGGAGTCACACATGGTTCGGCGTGGCCCGAGGAGGCGTCTTGTCACTTGCCGTGTTTCTCCAAGAACTGGACCATGTCTCGCAACACAAGTGGTATTCCGTGTACCATCTGCCCGTTTCTTCTCAGCGTCTCCAGGGAAATGCCAAACACACACCTGGGATCCACAGAAGGGTTTGACACCCGCACAGGCGTGGCAGTATGTGGGCTGCGAAACATTGGCATGATTACTGAAGACACTTCTTGCTGTCAAGAGAAAGGCACAACAAGAGTGGTTGGTTATTTGGTGACGACTACTAGTTTGACCCGCCATATTGACTTCCGATGACCTGGGACCCAATAGCTGGTCAAATCACTTAGACCAGGGGTGCCCATTACGTCGATCGCGAGCTACCAGTCGACCGCGGGGGGTGTGTCAGTCGATCTCCAGCCAGGCTTTTAAAAAAAATAGACCTAAAAATTAGTGATCATCAATCTTCACCACGACGTCACTTAAATGACATTCACGGTACCGGAGGGTCTTGTGAGATGACGCTGGCTGCTGCAAGATCATTATTATGAAAATATGACCGACAGGAAGGCGAGAAACACTTTTTATTTCAACAGACTCTCGCGCCGTACCTTCCGTCAAAACTCTAAAGGCCGACTGCACATTTCCTATCTTCACAATAAAAGCCCTGCTTCATGCTGCCTGCGCTAACTAAATACAGAGTCTCGGAAAACTGGCGTGCACAAGCGATCCCTCAGAAAGCTGGCGTGCACATCACTTGTGCACGCCAGCTTTCCGAGACTCTTATTTTGTTAGCGCAGGCAGCATGAAGCAGGGCTTTTATTGTGAAGATAGGAAATGTGCAGTCGGCCTTTAGAGTTTGGACGGAAGGGACGGCGCGAAAGTCTGTTGAAATAAAAAGTGTTTCTCGCCTTCCTCTCTGTCATTTTTTCATAATAATGAACTGGCAGCAGCCAGCGTCATCTCACAAGACCCTCGGGTGCCGTGAATGTCAATCAAGCAAGCTACGGAATTTGCCGCCAATGTTTTTCTTGTAAAGTGTATGGAAGCTGGATGAATTAGATGCCAAAAACCAACCACTTTCATGTGGTATTGTACAGAAAGGACAACTTTTTTTCTCCTCCATTTGAAAATGTGGGCGTTATCATCATTACTGTCTGATTCCAATCAATGCAAGTCATCAGAATCAGGTAATACACCAACTTATATTCTTGTGTTCGTGAAAGAAAGACATCTATATGTGTTACACATGCTTGTATTCTCATTAAACACATTTAACTTGTTTACAAAAATGTCTCTTTCATAAATAAATAAATATAAATGATATATATACATGAGGTAGATCCCCTCGACTTGGTCAATTGAAAAGTAGCTCGCCTGCAGAAAAAGTGTGGGCACCCCTGACTTAGACCACTCATGTGAGACCCCCAAGTCATAGTCGGCTCAACAGACAACAAAAAGACAAAACATACGAAGCTGGAGTTGACTTACAGATAACAATGAGAGTTGACTTACAGATAATAATGAGAGTTTTCCTCCCATTTTCCGGCTGATGGGCAGGGAGGAGTCACGTGGCTCTACTCGGGTGGCGTGATCTTCTTTTTCATTACAGCCATTTGCTCTCGGAGAAGGTTGTCTAATGTAAGACAACTACTGACTTTTTGTATCGATTCATTATCGCTAGAAATTACATAATGTGAATAATTAGGGGGCTAAACGATGACGTCACCTGCATCTGCCGGTATTCAATCAGCCGTGTGGCGTAGTGGTATGCGACGGTGACGCGGCACATACGCAGTGGTCGTTCGGTCACTTTAGCGTGCTTGTTTACTTACCAATCCACTTTAACTATTTCAGATAGCAAAGAAAGTTATTTATTTTTCATTTTAAGCTGCGGTGAATTCCCCGAAAAAGACAATGGGATTGGACAGAGACTTGTTTTTCTGGAACTACTTTACGTAACGTCGGAATACTTGTAAAGGCACTTTCAGGTTAGTAAGACTAATTAATTGCGGTTTTAATTTTGTTTGCTAATCACACAATATCGCTGTGATGGTGTTGTTATCAATAGCGTGTCGGCAAAAGTGACGTTTTCTTTATAAACATGAGCAGTGTATCCGTCAAACTACTTCCGTTGCAGTGACGTCACAAGCCACGCCCACAGGCGTGTCGCATCAGAGGACATAAAAGCTTGGGGAAAGTGCTCTGATTCAAAAAATAGATTCAAAATAAATGTTTGATGGAGCAGAGAGGCAAGGCATAAACTTTTCAGCACGTTTTTATTTGTCACATTGAATACAAAATATAATAGAAATAAAGACACAGGCATAATAAGAATAACCTCTGCGAGGTCAACGTATTTACGTTCACAGACGTAAAAAATGCTAAAAAAAAATAAAAACAACAAAAAACATCACTTTCCATGACTGCAACTATTTGCAGTGACAACATTCTAGTCATGATTGTATGTACACAACTTTCAACAAGATCTAGCGCCAGGTGCATATTAAAGTCACAAGTACATCGGACTTCAACAAACTAGTGCTAATACAAAAAGGAGATCAAACACTTAGGCACACATCATCTGCAGGCGTGTGCAGATATTTAACATATACCAAAACAAGGGGAGAGAGACCAGCCTGACATACTTGCCAACCCTCACCATTTTCCCGGGAGAATCCCGAATTTCAGTGCTCCTCCTGAAAACTTTCCAGGGCAACCATTCTCACGAATTTCTCCCGACTTCCACCTGAACAACAATATTGGGGGCGTGTCTTAAGTGTCCTCGCTCACCTGAAACCTTCACCCTTTAACGTCCGCATGCTGTCATCAGTGCATACGGACGTGACTGAGTACAGCTACACATCCATCCATTTTCTACCGCTTGTCCCTTCTGGGGTGGCAAGGGGGGCTGGAGCCTGTCTCAGCTGCATTCGGGCAAAGCGGGGTACACCCTGGACAAGTCGCCACCTCATCACAGGGCCAACACAGATAGACAGACAACATTCACACACTAGGGACCATTTAGTGTTGCCAATCATCCTATCCCCAGGTGCATGTCTTTGGAGGTGGGAGGGGCTTATCCCCAGGTGCATGTCTTTGGAGGTGGGAGGGGCCTATCCCCAGGTGCATGTCTTTGGAGGTGGGAGGAAGCCGGAGTACCCGGAGGGAACCCACGCAGTCACGGGGAGAACATGCAAACTCCACACAGAAAAATCCCGAGCGCAGGATCAAACCCAGGACTGGTACAGGTTGGCAAGTATGCAAAGTGATCATTACTAAATTGCAACATGCTGCATGTAGGACCTAAACCAGGGGTCTCAAACTCAGTTTGGATGCAGAAACTGGGTGAGGCTGGGCCGCAAGAACAGGTGTCTTAAAAAAAATCTAACATGCCTTTTAATTGAATTCACCCTCTTTGAACGGCTTTCCCGCCCTAGCAACATACTTGCCGACTCTCGCGATTTTACGGGAATCACACGAATATCAGTGCTCCTTCCGTCAATCTCCAGGGGCAATCATTCTCCCGGTTTTCATCCGGGGAACAATAGTAAGGGCGTGTCGTGACGGCACTGCCTTTAGCGTCCTCTACTACCCTGCCGTCTCGTCCGCTTGGCCACCATATTATCAGTGTGCCGTCCCAGTCACGTATTGAATGAGGCTCCTGCAGACCCACGGAAGTGACTGCAAGACATACTTAGTCAACAGCCATACAGGTCACACTGAGGGTGGCCGAATAAACAGCTTTATCACTGTTACAAATATGCGCCACACTGTGAACCTACACCAAACAAGATTGAAATCCAAAACACAACAGAACAAATACCCAGAATCCCATGCAGCCCTAACTCTTCCGGGCTACAATAGGGGGCGGGGTTGAGCGGGAGGTGGGGTATATTGTAGCCCGGAAGAGTTAGGGCTGCATGGGATTTTGGGTATTTGTTCTGTTGTGTTACGATGCGGATGTTCTCCCAAAACGTGTTTGTCATTCTTGTTTGGTGTGGGTTCACAGTGTGGCGCATATTTGTAATAGTGTTAAAGTTACAGCCACCCTCTGTGTGACCCGTGTGGCTGTTGATCAACTATGTCTTGCAGTCGCTAACTGCGTCTACCAATATTGACTACAACATGTGGCTGGGCTAGCACGCTGTCCGTACAGGTTGAAGAGGACGCTCGAGGCAGTGCCTTAAATGTGCTCTCAATATTTTTATAAGGTGAAATTCGAGAGAATGGTTATCCCCGGAGGGGCACTGACAATGGGAGTCTCCCGGAAAAATGTAGGGCAGGGGTGCCCACACTTTTTCTGCAGGCGAGCTACTTTTCAATTGGCCAACTCGAGGGGATCTACCTCATTTATATATATCATTTATATTTATTTATTTATGAAAGAGACAATTTTGTAAACAAGTTAAATGTGTTTAATGATAATACAAGCATGTGTAACACATATAGATGTCTTTCTTTCACGAAGACAAGAATATAAGTTGGTGTATTACCTGATTCTGATGACTTGCATTGATTGGAATTACACAGTAATGATGATAACGCCCACATTTTCAAATGGAAAAGAAAAAAAGTTGTCCTTTCTGTACAATACCACATGAAAGTGGTTGGTTTTTGGCATCTAATTCATCCAGCTTCCATACACTTTACAAGAAAAACATTGGCGGCAAATTCCGTAGCTTGCTTGATTGACATTCACAGCACCAGAGGGTCTTGTGAGATGACGCTGGCTGCTGCCAGTTCATTATTATGAAAAAATGACAGAGAGGAAGGCGAGAAACACTTTTTATTTCAACAGACTTTCGCGCCGTCCCTTCCGTCAAAACTCTAAAGGCCGACTGCACATTTCCTATCTTCACAATAAAAGCCCTGCTTCATGCTGCCTGCACTAACTAAATACAGAGTCTTATTTTGTTAGCGCAGGCAGCGAAAGTCTGTTGAAATAAAAAGTGTTTCTCGCCTTCCTCTCTGTCATTTTTTCATAATAATGAACTGGCAGCAGCCAGCGTCATCTCACAAGACCCTCGGGTGCCGTGAATGTCAATCAAGCAAGCTACGGAATTTGCCGCCAATGTTTTTCTTGTAAAGTGTATGGAAGCTGGATGAATTAGATGCCAAAAACCAACCACTTTCATGTGGTATTGTACAGAAAGGACAACTTTTTTTCTCCTCCATTTGAAAATGTGGGCGTTATCATCATTACTGTCTGATTCCAATCAATGCAAGTCATCAGAATCAGGTAATACACCAACTTATATTCTTGTCTTTGTGAAAGAAAGACATCTATATGTGTTACACAATAAAAGCCCTGCTTCATGCTGCCTGCGCTAACAAAATAAGACTCTGTATTTAGTTAGCGCAGGCAGCAGGAAGCAGGGCTTTTATTGTGAAGGTAGGAAATGTGCAGTCGGCCTTTAGAGTTTTGACGGAAGGTACGGCGCGAGAGTCTGTTGAAATAAAAAGTGTTTCTCGCCTTCCTCTCCGTCATATTTTCATAATAATGATCTTGCAGCAGCCAGCGTCATCTCACAAGACCCTCCGGTACCGTGAATGTCATTTAAGTGACGTCTTGGTGAAGATTGATGATCACTAATTTTTAGGTCTATTTTTTTTAAAAGCCTGGCTGGAGATCGACTGACACACCCCCCGCGGTCGACTGGTAGCTCGCGATCGACGTAATGGGCACCCCTGATCTAGGGTATAAAAGTATGACGCTGTAAAGCGCCATTCATGTGAAACTCACGGGCCGCACCAACCTTAAATTCGCCTATCGAGATGCGGGCCGCAAAATAACGTCTCGCGGGCCGCGTATTTGAGACCCCTGACCTAAACTTTTCGAAACTCAGTAATACAATGCAGCTCTGCTACCGCAACAACAGAAGTGATGTATGCTTAGTGGCGGTGTACCCAATATTGTGACCAGTCACCATCCATCCATTTTCTACCGCACATAACTTAAGAAAATGAAGTACTGTTCCAACGATTGTTAGGTGTTGACAGGCATGAACTATTGATACTTTGGTGATACACACGGAGTCATTGAGACAATACAGACGAAAAATCCATACAAAAAAGGTATTTAAGGTGTGTGAATTGTCGAAGGGTCTTTTTGTGCATTTTCAGTGGTTTCAAGTTTCGAGACCCGAGCGGTCATTTGGCAAGGTTATATACAAGGTTTGGCCACCTCGTAAAATGAGGCTACGAAATAAGAGCGGCACAGGCAGCGGGGTGGATGTGCAGTGCGTGTGATTGGCATGGACCTGAGAAACGCAGGCTGGCTTTAAAAAGGAGGCGGCCCGGATTTCCCTTGGAAAGTCTTTTTGGTGCATCGGAACCTGGCAGCAGTTGTCGGGGCCAACCCCGGTGTAGTCAGAGTTGCTTCAGGTATGACCGTCGCTAATAGCAGAGTGTTTGGATCGCAGCGCTAACCACAATGTGCTCGTATTCACGCCACAGAGGCCACTTTGTTGCAGTTGCTGGTGTATTGGACGTCCGGTCTGTCCTTCTCCGACGGCTTCGTTTTCCAGCAGGGAAGCGTGAGCACGGAGAGGACTAGCGCTCCCAGCAGCACGCTGCTCCCGCTGAAGTAGAACGCCATGTCGTAAGACTGGGTCCAGTCAAATAACCACCCTAAGAAGTGTTGAAAAGACAAGGTTAGGCAGTAGTTTTTTGAATCAGTCATGGTGTGTGAAGTGGGATCCATTCAAAGGTAAATCTGTCATTTAGCACAAAGTAGTTCTTTGGTAGTTCACTGACTTTGCACAAAACAAGATCTTAGGTACAATGCCACACATGCCAAAAAAGAGGAGTTCCTCAGGAGTCCTGACTCAGCTTTTCGGTAGTCCCTTGCCCAGAGAAACCATTCTGTCATCGTCGTTCTGTCATAGTGTCTGAAGGGGGATCAATTCTAAGGTTCAGTTCAGTTCCAATTGCTTGAAGCGGGTTGAAATCTTAGGTCGATAGGTAACTTTGACAGTTCTACCTCAGTTGTTGACCAGTTCTGTCAATGAGTGCAAATTGGGATAAGTTCTAAGGAAGTCACTTTGAGAAACATGGGTTCAGTTCATAGAGAATCGTTTTCATTGAAGCAGGTCAAGATCTTGGTTCTGTCACTGCAAAACTCACTTACTCTGTGTTTCTGCTACAGTTCTTAGATAGTTCTGACACATGCCACAAAAATAGAACAAATTCTTCTGGAATCCTGCCACAGTTTTTCGGTAGTCACTTGCCCAGAGAACTCATTCTGTCATGGTCGTTCTGTCATAGTGTCTGGAAGCCGGATCAATTCTAAGGTTCAGTTCAGTTCCAGCACACATTGCTTGAAGCAGGTTGAAATCTTAGGTCGATAGGTAACTTTCCACCGGATAGACCTAGTTCTTTGGCAGTTCTACCTCAGTTGTTAGCCAGTTCTGTCAAGGAGTGCAAATTGGGATAAGTTCTAAGGAAGTCACTTTGAACGCTGAAGTAGAACGCCATGTCATAAGACTGGGTCCAGTCAAATAACCACCCTAAGAAGTGTTGAAAAGACAAGGTTAGGCAGTAGTTAGTACCCTGTTTTTTTAATAGTTCAGTCATGGTGTGTGAAGTGGGATCCATTCAAAGGTAAATCTGTCATTTAGCACAAAGTAGTTCTTTGGTAGTTCACTGACTTTGCACAAAACAAGATCTTAGGTACAATGCCACACATGCCAAAAAAAGGAGTTCCTCAGGAGTCCTGACTCAGCTTTTCGGTAGTCCCTTGCCCAGAGAAACCATTCTGTCATCGTCGTTCTGTCATAGTGTCTGAAGGGGGATCAATTCTAAGGTTCAGTTCAGTTCCAATTGCTTGAAGCAGGTTGAAATCTTAGGTCGATAGGTAACTTTGGCAGTTCTACCTCAGTTGTTGGCCAGTTCTGTCAATGAGTGCAAATTGGGATAAGTTCTAAGGAAGTCACTTTGAGAAACATGGGTTCAGTTCATAGAGAATCGTTTTCATTGAAGCAGGTCAAGATCTTGGTTCTGTCACTGCAAAACTCACTTAGTCTGTATTTCTGCTACAGTTCTTAGTTCTGACACATGCCACAAAAATAGAACAAATTCTTCTGGAATCCTGCCACAGTTTTTCGGTAGTCACTTGCCTAGAGAACACATTCTGTCATGGTCGTTCTGTCATAGTGTCTGAAAGCCGGATCAATTCTAAGGTTAAGTTCAGTTCCAGCACACATTGCTTGAAGCAGGTTGAAATCTTAGGTCGATAGGTCACTTTCCACCAGATAGACCTAGTTCTTTGGCAGTTCTACCTCAGTTGTTAGCCAGTTCTGTCAAGGAGTACAAATTGGGATAAGTTCTAAGGAAGTCACTTTGAACGCTGAAGTAGAACGCCATGTCATAAGACTGGGTCCAGTCAAATAAACACCCTAAGAAGTGTTGAAAAGACAAGGTTAGGCAGTAGTTAGTACCCTGTTTTTTTAATCAGTCATGGTGTGTGAAGTGGGATCATTCAAAGGTAAATCTGTGATTTAACACAAAGTAGTTCTTTGGTAGTTCACTGACTTTGCACAAAACAAGATCTTAGGTACAATGCCACACATGCCAAAAAAGAGTTCCTCAGGAGTCCTGACTCAGCTTTTCGGTACTCCCTTGCCCAGAGAAACCATTCTGTCATCGTCGTTCTGTCATAGTGTCTGAAGGGGGATCAATTCTAAGGTTCAGTTCAGTTCCAATTGCTTGAAGCAGGTTGAAATCTTAGGTCGATAGGTAACTTTGGCAGTTCTACCTCAGTTGTTGACCAGTTGTGTCAATGAGTGCAAATTGGGATAAGTTCTAAGGAAGTCACTTTGAGAAACATGGGTTCAGTTCATAGAGAATCGTTTTCATTGAAGCAGGTCAAGATCTTGGTTCTGTCACTGCAAAACTCACTTAGTCTGTATTTCTGCTGCAGTTCTTAGATAGTTCTGACACATGCCACAAAAATAGAACAAATTCTTCTGGAATCCTGCCAGTTTTTCGGTGGTCACTTGCCTAGAGAACACATTCTGTCATGGTCGTTCTGTCATAGTGGCTGGAAGCCGGGTCAATTCTAAGGTTCAGTTCAGTTCCAGTACACATTGCTTGAAGCAGGTTGAAATGTTAGGTCGATAGGTAACTTTCCACCAGATAGACCTAGTTCTTTGGCAGTTCTACCTCAGTTGTTAGCCAGTTCTGTCAAGGAGTGCAAATTGGGATAAGTTCTAAGGAAGTCACTTTGAACGCTGAAGTAGAACGCCATGTCGTAAGACTGGGTCCAGTCAAATAACCACCCTAAGAAGTGTTGAAAAGACAAGGTTAGGCAGTAGTTAGTACCCTGTTTTTTTAATCAGTCATGGTGTGTGAAGTGGGATCAATTCAAAGGTAAATCTGTCATTTAGCACAAAGTAGTTCTTTGGTAGTTCACTGACTTTGCACAAAACAAGATCTTAGGTACAATGCCACACATGCCAAAAAAAAGGAGTTCCTCAGGAGTCCTGACTCAGCTTTTTGGTAGTCCCCTTGCCCAGAGAAACCATTCTGTCATCGTCGTTCTGTCATAGTGTCTGAAGGGGGATCAATTCTAAGGTTCAGTTCAGTTCCAATTGCTTGAAGCGGGTTGAAATCTTAGGTCGATAGGTAACTTTGGCAGTTCTACCTCAGTTGTTGACCAGTTCTGTCAATGAGTGCAAATTGGGATAAGTTCTAAGGAAGTCACTTTGAGAAACATGGGTTCAGATCACAGAGAATCGTTTTCATTGAAGCAGGTCAAGATCTTGGTTCTGTCACTGCAAAACTCACTTAGTCTGTATTTCTGCTGCAGTTCTTAGATAGTTCTGACACATGCCACAAAAATAGAACAAATTCTTCTGGAATCCTGCCACAGTTTTTCGGTAGTCACTTGCCTAGAGAACACATTCTGTCATGGTCGTTCTGTCATAGTGTCTGGAAGCCGGATCTATTCTAAGGTTCAGTTCAGTTCCAGTACACATTGCTTGAAGCAGGTTGAAATCTTAGGTCGATAGGTAACTTTCCACCGGATAGACCTAGTTCTTTGGCAGTTCTACCTCAGTTGTTAGCCAGTTCTGTCAAGGAGTGCAAATTGGGATAAGTTCTAAGGAAGTCACTTTGAACGCTGAAGTAGAACGCCATGTCATAAGACTGGGTCCAGTCAAATAACCACCCTAAGAAGTGTTGAAAAGACAAGGTTAGGCAGTAGTTAGTACCCTGTTTTTTTAATAGTTCAGTCATGGTGTGTGAAGTGGGATCCATTCAAAGGTAAATCTGTCATTTAGCACAAAGTAGTTCTTTGGTAGTTCACTGACTTTGCACAAAACAAGATCTTAGGTACAATGCCACACATGCCAAAAAAAGGAGTTCCTCAGGAGTCCTGACTCAGCTTTTCGGTAGTCCCTTGCCCAGAGAAACCATTCTGTCATCGTCGTTCTGTCATAGTGTCTGAAGGGGGATCAATTCTAAGGTTCAGTTCAGTTCCAATTGCTTGAAGCAGGTTGAAATCTTAGGTCGATAGGTAACTTTGGCAGTTCTACCTCAGTTGTTGGCCAGTTCTGTCAATGAGTGCAAATTGGGATAAGTTCTAAGGAAGTCACTTTGAGAAACATGGGTTCAGTTCATAGAGAATCGTTTTCATTGAAGCAGGTCAAGATCTTGGTTCTGTCACTGCAAAACTCACTTAGTCTGTATTTCTGCTACAGTTCTTAGTTCTGACACATGCCACAAAAATAGAACAAATTCTTCTGGAATCCTGCCACAGTTTTTCGGTAGTCACTTGCCTAGAGAACACATTCTGTCATGGTCGTTCTGTCATAGTGTCTGAAAGCCGGATCAATTCTAAGGTTAAGTTCAGTTCCAGCACACATTGCTTGAAGCAGGTTGAAATCTTAGGTCGATAGGTCACTTTCCACCAGATAGACCTAGTTCTTTGGCAGTTCTACCTCAGTTGTTAGCCAGTTCTGTCAAGGAGTACAAATTGGGATAAGTTCTAAGGAAGTCACTTTGAACGCTGAAGTAGAACGCCATGTCATAAGACTGGGTCCAGTCAAATAAACACCCTAAGAAGTGTTGAAAAGACAAGGTTAGGCAGTAGTTAGTACCCTGTTTTTTTAATCAGTCATGGTGTGTGAAGTGGGATCATTCAAAGGTAAATCTGTGATTTAACACAAAGTAGTTCTTTGGTAGTTCACTGACTTTGCACAAAACAAGATCTTAGGTACAATGCCACACATGCCAAAAAAGAGTTCCTCAGGAGTCCTGACTCAGCTTTTCGGTACTCCCTTGCCCAGAGAAACCATTCTGTCATCGTCGTTCTGTCATAGTGTCTGAAGGGGGATCAATTCTAAGGTTCAGTTCAGTTCCAATTGCTTGAAGCAGGTTGAAATCTTAGGTCGATAGGTAACTTTGGCAGTTCTACCTCAGTTGTTGACCAGTTGTGTCAATGAGTGCAAATTGGGATAAGTTCTAAGGAAGTCACTTTGAGAAACATGGGTTCAGTTCATAGAGAATCGTTTTCATTGAAGCAGGTCAAGATCTTGGTTCTGTCACTGCAAAACTCACTTAGTCTGTATTTCTGCTGCAGTTCTTAGATAGTTCTGACACATGCCACAAAAATAGAACAAATTCTTCTGGAATCCTGCCAGTTTTTCGGTGGTCACTTGCCTAGAGAACACATTCTGTCATGGTCGTTCTGTCATAGTGGCTGGAAGCCGGGTCAATTCTAAGGTTCAGTTCAGTTCCAGTACACATTGCTTGAAGCAGGTTGAAATGTTAGGTCGATAGGTAACTTTCCACCAGATAGACCTAGTTCTTTGGCAGTTCTACCTCAGTTGTTAGCCAATTCTGTCAAGGAGTGCAAATTGGGATAAGTTCTAAGGAAGTCACTTTGAACGCTGAAGTAGAACGCCATGTCGTAAGACTGGGTCCAGTCAAATAACCACCCTAAGAAGTGTTGAAAAGACAAGGTTAGGCAGTAGTTAGTACCCTGTTTTTTTAATCAGTCATGGTGTGTGAAGTGGGATCAATTCAAAGGTAAATCTGTCATTTAGCACAAAGTAGTTCTTTGGTAGTTCACTGACTTTGCACAAAACAAGATCTTAGGTACAATGCCACACATGCCAAAAAAAAGGAGTTCCTCAGGAGTCCTGACTCAGCTTTTTGGTAGTCCCCTTGCCCAGAGAAACCATTCTGTCATCGTCGTTCTGTCATAGTGTCTGAAGGGGGATCAATTCTAAGGTTCAGTTCAGTTCCAATTGCTTGAAGCGGGTTGAAATCTTAGGTCGATAGGTAACTTTGGCAGTTCTACCTCAGTTGTTGACCAGTTCTGTCAATGAGTGCAAATTGGGATAAGTTCTAAGGAAGTCACTTTGAGAAACATGGGTTCAGTTCATAGAGAATCGTTTTCATTGAAGCAGGTCAAGATCTTGGTTCTGTCACTGCAAAACTCACTTAGTCTGTATTTCTGCTGCAGTTCTTAGATAGTTCTGACACATGCCACAAAAATAGAACAAATTCTTCTGGAATCCTGCCACAGTTTTTCGGTAATCACTTGCCTAGAGAACACATTGTGTCATGGTCGTTCCGTCATAGTGTCTGGAAGCCGGATCTATTCTAAGGTTCAGTTCCAGTACACATTGCTTGAAGCAGGTTGAAATCTTAGGTCGATAGGTAACTTTCCACCGGATAGACCTAGTTCTTTGGCAGCTCTACCTCAGTTGTTAGCCAGTTCTGTCAAGGAGTGCAAATTGGGATAAGTTCTAAGGAAGTCACTTTGAGAAAAATGGGGTCAGTTCATAGAGTGATTTTCATTGAAGCAGGTCAAGAGCTTAGTTCTGTCACTGCAACACTTAGTTATTCTGTATTTTTGCTAGTTTCGGTAGTCACTTGCCTAAAGCAAACATTCTGTCATGGTCGTTCTGTCATTGTGTCTGAAGCGTGATTCATTCTAAGGTTCAGTTTAGTCACTTGCTTTAGGCAGGTCTAGATCTTGGGTAGATAGGTCACTTCCCACCAAACTGACCTGTTTTTTTTTGGCAGTTCTGCGGCAATTCTTAGGTAGTTCTGTCATGGTGTGAAAAATGAGATTAATTCTTGGGATCGTGTCTATGGATGTTGTCGTTCATCCAGGTCATCGTATCCTCAGGAATTCAAATCGACCGCTACTGGACTGTTCAGTTTGTCTGAGAAGATGTTTTTGCCTCTCTTCCAAGTCGGCTTCATCAGTTAATGCTCACAGACTTAAATTGGTCCGATCAAGTCTTATCCTTAGGATAAATTCTAAGGAAGTCACTTTCAGCCAAATTGGCTTAGTTCGTAGGAAGTTATTTTCATTGAAACAGGTCAAGATTTTACTTCTGTCACCGCAAAACTGACTTTGTTACTCTGTGTATCTGCAACGGTTCTTAGGTAGTTTGGTGATTGTGCACGTGTAGAAAAATGGACAATAGAGTGAAGTCTTGAATTATGTCATGGTTTGCAAAGCAGGATCAATTCTAAGGTGGTTCTGTCCCTTTTCTTGGGGTGGGGTCGATGTTTTAGGTAGGTCGATTACTCTGCGATCAGATGTAGTTTTTGTTGGTAGTTCTGAATCAGTTCTTATGTCCTGATGCCTAAGAGATTTCTGTCACTTGGTGTGAAGTGGCTTCAGTGCCCAGGCAGTTCAGTAACCTCGCTTTAAGCAAGTTCTTAGGTGGTTCCGCCACAGTTCTTAGCAAGATGGATTCTAAGGTAGTTTTATCACACAAAAAACATACTCGGTTTTTGTCTCTGAGCTCGGTCAGTTGCAAACACGCCACTTACCGACAACAGGAGGTCCGAGCATGATCCCGAAGCCGCCAAAGAACATGACGATTCCGTGGGCTTGTGTGAGTCTGTCCAAGCCAACAATCTTCGTGGTTATATAAGAGGTGATGGACCAGTTTCCTGAGAAGAAGCCCAGGACGACGCAGAGGATCTGCAGTCCAATGTAGCTCTTGGTGATGGGGATGAGCAGCAGCACGGCACCACCAGCAAACATGGTGAAGGCATACAAGTAGATGCTATTGATCCACCTGATGTCCACCATGATACCCAGCACCAGTTTGCCCACGCAACCTGCAATGGCCCCAATGGACACCAGAGGAATGACGCTGACTTCTTCGATCAGTCCCTGGCTCTGAGCCACGTCCTCGATGAAGAGCACCGGAGGGAACGCTCCCAGGCTGAACAGGAAGACCGCAATGCAGAAGGCCACCATGGCTTGGTTCTGCAGAATCTCATACATGGAGTGCATGTACCTGGAGTAGGCCTGCTTTTTCTTCTTGATCACTTTCATGATGCCCAACCGAGCCAGAAGGCCGCTTCTCTTCTCCACCTGAATGGCGGAGTCTTTGCCGTCGATGGTGATGAGAAGCTCCTTCGCCATCAGACTCTTCTCCTGAGCGGACGTGGTGGACCCGTTTGCGATCTTCAGGTCGTCCAACTGGGGCTTCTCGAAGAGCTGCTCCTCCGTGTTGCGCTCCAGAGCCGCCCTCTGCTTGAGGTAGTAGCCCGGCATGTCGAGGGGCCTCATGAAGCCGGCGCAGGCCATGAGGTTTAGCGCCAAAGCTCCGATGATTAGAAGGCAGCCGTCCAGGCCGTAGAGCACGATCAGCTCGTTCTGAGCGGTGGCGTAGATGAAGGCGCCCACGCTGGTGCCTGCAGGACACAAACCCGCTGGAGTCAAGGGACTTGCCAAGACATGGGTCCGCAATATTTGCTTGCACACCATTTATTTCACATGTTTTAGTACAAAACTTGCATGGAAATTGTATAAAACTTATTATGGGCCCTAAAGTTGGACCCCATAAGAAGTTGAATGGACTTAAAGGGGAACTGCACTTTTTTGGAATGTTGCCTATCGTTCAAAATCATGATGAGAGACAACACACGTGTCTTTTTAATGATAAAGATGATAAAAACACTTGAAAGATGGGAGTCATCGTTGGAGCCTTCAAAGTCTCTAAAACAACTTCATCAACGTTTTATATACACACTGCAAGTACATATACTGTAATGTAGTAACAGACACCTTCATAACAATATGTAATATGTACAATATACACACTGCAAGTATATATATATATATATATATATATAATGTAGTAACAGACACTTTCATAACAATATGTAATATGTACAATATACACACTGCAAGTATATATATCATGTAGTAACAGACACCTTCATAACAATATGTAATATGTACAATAAACACACTGCAAGTACATATACTGTAATGTAGTAACAGACACCTTCATAACAATATGTAATATGTACAATATACACACTGCAAGTATATATATCATGTAGTAACAGACACCTTCATAACAATATGTAATATGTACAATATACACACTGCAAGTATATATATATATATATATATATATAATGTAGTAACAGACACTTTCATAACAATATGTAATATGTACAATATACACACTGCAAGTATATATATCATGTAGTAACAGATAACTTCATAACAATATGTAATATGTACAATATACACACTGCAAGTATATATATCATGTAGTAACAGACACCTTCATAACAATATGTAATATGTACAATATACACACTGCAAGTATATATATCATGTAGTAACAGACACCTTCATAACAATATGTAATATGTACAATACACACACTGCAAGTACATATACTGTAATGTAGTAACAGACACCTTCATAACAGTATGTAATATGTACAATATACACACTGCAAGTATATATATATATATAATGTAGTAACAGACACTTTCATAACAATATGTAATATGTACAATATACACACTGCAAGTATATATATCATGTAGTAACAGACACTTTCATAACAATATGTAATATGTACAATATACACACTGCAAGTATATGTATCATGTAGTAACAGACACCTTCATAACAATATGTAATATTTACAATATACACACTGCAAGTACATATATCATGTAGTAACAGACACCTTCATAACAATATGTAATATGTACAATATACACACTGCAAGTATATATATCATGTAGTAACAGACACCTTCATAACAACATGTAATATGTACAATATTTACCGTATTTTGATCATTTTAATAATTTGCGAGACTGATTTATTCTGTACATTAAGTTCTGTTTCCATAGCAACACACGTCTGACTTCTGGCAAGGTGTGTGTTCCTACTTCCAGAATCAAACACGAGTGTGTTGTAATCACAGCAGACTTGGTAACAGACAACCAAGACACACCAAAAATGACCAAAAGCAACAATATCAATGATAATGCAAATAATAGTTATGTTTTTAATCAAAAAGAGATTCTTAAAAAAATATTGTTTTTAAAATGGATTATTCATTTTTGGTATAGTTTTGTTTTTAAAATCAATTTCTGAAAATTGTGAAACTTTTTTAATCGGAATAAATCAAAATCACCATTTGAAGTTTTTTAATAAGCCATAATCATCCATGGCTAACTAATCGACTATTGGAATAATTGTTCTTTGCAGCTCCTCTAACGTGTTTTGCAAGGCACAACCAATAGGGGGCAATAATGTATAATATACAGCAGGGGTGCCCACACTTTTTCTGCAGGCGAGCTACTTTTCAATTGACCAACTCGAGGGGATCTACCTCATTTATATATATCATTTATATTTATTTATATATGAAAGAGACACTTTTGTAAACAAGTTAAATGTGTTTAATGATAATACAAGCATGTGTAACACATATAGATGTCTTTCTTTCACAAAGACAAGAATATAAGTTGGTGTATTACCTGATTCTGATGACTTGCATTGATTGGAATCAGACAGTAATGATGATAACGCCCACATTTTCAAATGGAGGAGAAAAAAAGTTGTCCTTTCTGTACAATACCACATGAAAGTGGTTGGTTTTTGGCATCTAATTCATCCAGCTTCCATACACTTTACAAGAAAAACATTGGCGGCAAATTCCGTAGCTTGCTTGATTGACATTCACGGCACCCGAGGGTCTTGTGAGATGACGCTGGCTGCTGCCAGTTCATTATTATGAAAAAATGACGGAGAGGAAGGCGAGAAACACTTTTTATTTCAACAGACTTTCGCGCCGTCCCTTCCGTCAAAACTCTAAAGGCCGACTGCACATTTCCTATCTTCACAATAAAAGCCCTGCTTCATGCTGCCTGCGCTAACAAAATAAGAGTCTCAGAAAGCTGGCGTGCACAAGTGATGTGCACGCCAGCTTTCTGAGGGATCGCTTGTGCACGCCAGTTTTCCGAGACTCTGTATTTAGTTAGCGCAGGCAGCATGAAGCAGGGCTTTTATTGTGAAGATAGGAAATGTGCAGTCGGCCTTTAGAGTTTTGACGGAAGGTACGGCGCGAGAGTCTGTTGAAATAAAAAGTGTTTCTCGCCTTCCTCTCGGTCATATTTTCATAATAATGATCTTGCAGCAGCCAGCGTCATCTCACAAGACCCTCCGGTACCGTGAATGTCATTTAAGTGACGTCTTGGTGAAGATTGATGATCACTAATTTTTAGGTCTATTTTTTTTAAAAGCCTGGCTGGAGATCGACTGACACACCCCCCGCGGTCGACTGGTAGCTCGCGATCGACGTAATGGGCACCCCTGATATACAGGTATATCCATCCATTTTCTACCGCTTGTCCCTTTTGGGGGTCACGGGGGGGGGGTCGGTGGAGCTAACATATAATGATATTTTGTATAACATCATGATAATAATAACGATACAATAGATCAACATTGTGCTGTATTCTGGAGCTGTTGCGTGGAAAAGGACCTGAAGATAACCTCACATAAATAAATAAAATGATCTATTCTGCTATCTCGGAGCGATTGGCTTCCATAACTTCTTTCAGTTCTATCGACATGGACTTTATCCAGGAAGTAAACAGAGCCCAGGTCAAGTCAACGCCTCTTGGCAGCCGACCATGTTGTAAAGTCGACCATATTTGCAGCGGATCATAATAACAACAATAAAGGCGTCGCGGGCGAGACTTTAGTGACGCAAAGTCCATTTGGTTCTAAGTGGTGTCCAGCTGATGGACGCCAGCTGGCTTTTCGCAAACGAGCCTTTCTGCAAAACACGGCCACTGCATTGGACCGTGTCCCTCGGGAAGACCTGTGGGGAGTGCTTAGAGAGAGTATGGGGTATCGGACTGTCTTATTGTGGCGGTCCGCTCCCTGTATGATCAGTGTCAGAGCTTGGTCCACATTGCCGGCAGTAAGTCGGACACGTTTCCAGTGAGGGTTGGACTCCGCCAAGGCTGTCCTTTGTCACCGATTCTGTTCAGAACTTTTATGGACAGAATTTCTAGGCGTTGAGGGGTTCCGGTTTGGTGGCCGCGGGATTTGGTCTCTGCTTTTTGCAGATGATGTGGTCCTGATGGCTTCATCTGGCCGGGATCTTCAGCTCTCACTGGATCGGTTCGCAGCCGAGTGTGAAGCGGCCGGAATGAGAATCAGCACCTCCAAATCCGAGTCCATGGTTCTCTCCCGGAAAAGGGTGGAGTGCCATCTCCGGGTTGGGGAGGAGACCCTGCCCCAAGTGGAGGAGTTCAAGTACCTAGGAGTCTTGTTCACGAGTGAAGGAAGAGTGGATCGTGAGATCGACAGGCGGATCGGTGCGGCGTCTTCAGTAATGCGGACGTTGTATCGATCCGTTGTGGTGAAGAAGGACCTGAGCCGGAAGGCAAAGCTCTCAATTTACCGGTCGATCTACGTTCGCATCCTCACCTATGGTCATGAGCTTTGGGTCATGACCGAAAGGATAAGATCACGGGTACAAGCGGCCCAAATGAGTTTCCAGGTCTCTCCCTTAGAGATAGGGTGAGAAGCTCTGCCATCCGGGAGGAACTCAAAGTAAAGCCGCTGCTCCTTCACATCGAGAGGAGCCAGATGAGGTGGTTCGGGCATCTGGTCAGGATGCCACCCGAACGCCTCCCTAGGGAGGTGTTTAGGGCACGTCCAACCGGTAGGAGGCCACGGGGAAGACCCAGGACACGTTGGGAAGACTATGTCTCCCGGCTGGCCTGGGAACGCCTCGGGATCCCCCGGGAAGAGCTAGACGAAGTGGCTGGGGAGAGGGAAGTCTGGGCTTCCCTGCTTAGGCTGCTGCCCCCGCGACCCGACCTCGGATAAGCGGAAGAAGATGGATAGATGGATGGATGGCCACTGCAGTCCTCAGCCCGAGTCCACCCCTGGACTGTCTGCAGAGGTTCTCCTGCAGGTTCCTCAAGGTTCTCCCAGCAGCAAACATGAAAGTGTGGAGAAGAGATGCAAGAACAGTACCTGTGGTGACGATGCCCAGAGCCAGGCCGCGGCGCTTGTCAAAATACTGGCAGGTGATGGTCAGCGTGGCTGCGTAGACCAGACCGCAACCCAGACCTAGAGTGCAGGAGACAGGACAAACTCTTTGAGTTTAAGTGCAAAGAACAACAGCTTGGCCAATCAGGTCAGATTCTCTTGGAAGTTTGTTTCTTCTCATGGCTTCATGCTTAAAGACTTCTTCCAGACCAGTGACCTGGGACCCCGACTTAAACAAGTTGATAATTGTATTGAGGTGTTACCATTTAGTGGTCAATTGTACGGACTATGTACTGTGCTATCTATTCATACAAGTTTCAATCAGTCAATATCACAGTGTTTTAAACCTTTTTGGAGCCAAGGCACATTTTTGATGTTGAAAAAATGCGGAGGCACACCACCAAGCAGAAATCATTCAAAAACCAAACTCAGTTGACAGTAAAAAGTGGTTCTGGCAACTGTTGGATATGACTTTAAAGCTTTTTGAAAGCAAAAGCTACTTCTTGGGTACTGATTAATGCCAAGGGCTACCAGTTTGATACACACTTAATTGCCAGAAATAGCCATTTTGCTCAATTTACCTTTAATAAATAAATCTACACTACTCTTCAAACAATTTTGTGTTTTCCATGAAAAGTCACACTTATTCACCACCATATGTTGTGAAATGAATAGCCTTTGACACCGTTAACCACGCTATACTGTTGGATAAGCTCCGAGCAATCGGATTCGACGAAACCTCATCGAGCTGGATGCAATCTTCCTTGGAGGGGAGGAAATAGGTGGTAGAGGTGCCCCTCCCCTCTCAGTAAGCTGTGGAGTCCCCCAAGGCAGTATACTATCAATCAATCAATCAATGTTTATTTATATAGCCCCAAATCACAAATGTCTCAAAGGACTGCACAAATCATTACGACTACAACATCCTCGGAAGAACCCACAAAAGGGCAAGGAAAACTCACACCCAGTGGGCAGGGACAATTCACATCCAGTGGGACGCCAGTGACAATGCTGACTATTAGAAACCTTGGAGAGGACCTCAGATGTGGGCAACCCCCCCCCTCTAGGGGACCGAAAGCAATGGATGTCGAGCGGGTCTAACATGATACTGTGAAAGTTCAATCCATAGTGGCTCCAAGACAGCAGCGAGAGTCCCGTCCACAGGAAACCATCTCAAGCGGATCAGCAGCGTAGAGATGTCCCCAACCGATACAGGCGAGCGGCCCACCCTGGGTCCCGACGAGCGGTCCATCCTGGGTCTCGACTCTGGACAGCCAGTACTTCATCCATGGTCATCGGACCGGACCCCCTCCACAAGGGAGGGGGGGACATAGGAGAAAGAAAAGAAGCGGCAGATCAACTGGTCTACAAAGGAGGTCTATTTAAAGGCTAGAGTATACAGATGAGTTTTAAGGTGAGACTTAAATGCTTCTACTGAGGTAGCATCTCGAACTGTTACCGGGAGGGCATTCCAGAGTACTGGAGCCCGAACGGAAAACGCTCTATAGCCCGCAGACTTTTTTTGGGCTTTGGGAATCACTAATAAGCCGGAGTCTTTTGAACGCAGATTTCTTGCCGGGACATATGGTACAATACAATCGGCAAGATAGGCTGGAGCTAGACCGTGTAGTATTTTATACGTAAGTAGTAAAACCTTAAAGTCACATCTTAAGTGCACAGGAAGCCAGTGCAGGTGAGCCAGTATAGGTATATATGTATGTATATATGTATATAAAGGTATATACAGTATAGGTATATATGTATGTATATATGTATATAAAGGTATATACAGTATAGGTATATATGTATGTATATATGTATATAAAGGTATATACAGTACAGGCGTAATATGATCAAACTTTCTTGTTCTTGTCAAAAGTCTAGCTAGGACCTAGGACCTTTACTGTTCCTAATATACGTGAATGACATGCCATCAGCATGCCACTGTGAATTGTTCCTGTTTGCGGATGACTCGGCCCTGCTGGTATCCGGCAAGGACAAGTCAGAGGTGGAACAAATCCTCAGTGCTGAACACCTCAATATTTGCACCTGGCTCGCTGACAACAAGCTATCCATACACTTAAGTAAAACGGAATCCATCCTATTTGGGTCCCATATCAAACTTAAGAAGGTCAGTGACTTCACTATAAAAGTGGGTGACATTGTTATCACCAGGAAGGATGAGATCACCTACCTAGGTTCCATTCTAGAGGCTAAAATGGCAACCAAGGTGATCAAAAAGGTCAACCAAAGAACAAGATTCCTCTACAGAATCTCCTCTCTGGTCCACAAAAGCACCTTGAGGATTCTAGCGGGAACTCTCATTCAACCCTTCTTTGATTACGCTTGCACCTCCTGGTACCCCAGCACCTCCAAAACCCTCAAATCTAGACTCCAAACATCCCAGAATAAGCTAATCCGGTTACTTTTAGACCTCCACCCCAGATCACACCTCAATCCAACCCACTTTTCCAAAGTGGGCTGGCTCAGGGTGGAGGACAGAGTAAAAGAACTTGCACTGAGCCTGGTCTATAAAATCCGCTACACCCATGTCAAATTACTTCCTTAACGTAAATGACCGCCATAACCACAACACCAGGCGAAGCTCCACAAACCACGTTGAACCCAGATTTCGATCTAACAAAGGTCTTAACTCATTCTCTTTCTATGCCACATTAATGTGGAATGCACTCCCAACAGGTATAAAAGTAAGTGCATCTCTATATTCCTTCAAAACCGCTCTAAAACAACACCTCCAGGCAACTTCAACACTTTACTATCTCCCAAATTCGGAGGTCTCAAGGTCGGCCAGTATGCGCTAGTTAGCTAACTATGATCACGCCGCACCGCTGAAAAGTAGTTCCTCGGCTTTAGCGCTTACAATAACAAAAGTAGTTCCTCTGTGCTTGCGCTTATAACAACAATATTGCTAAAACTTGGTCAACATGCAGGTCACGAGATCGAAATTGATTGTGAGGCGGTTTAGCTCGGTTGGTAGAGCGGCCGTACCAGCAACTTGAGGGTTGCAGGTTCGATTCCCGCTTCCGCCATCCTAGTCTCTGCCGTTGTGTCCTTGGGCAAGACACTTGACCCACCTGCTCCCAGTGCCACCCACACTGCTTTGAATGTAACTTAGATATTGGGTTTCACTATGTAAAGCGCTTTGAGTCACTAGAGAAAAAGCGCTATATAAATATAATTCACTTCACTTTACTAATACCCTCCTCCATTCACATCCCATCTCCCCGGATTATAAACAACTCAAATGTACTTCTAATGTATATACTTGTTCTTATGCTATGTGAACTCACTATGTTCTCTGCTGGCTGTACATCCATCCATCCATCCATTTTCTACCGCGTATTCCCTTTCGGGGTCGCGGGGGGCGCTGGCGCCTATCTCAGCTACAATCGGGCGGAAGGCGGGGTACACCCTGGACAAGTCGCCAGCTCATCGCAGGGCCAACACAGATAGACAGACAACATTCACACTCACATTCACACACTAGGGCCAATTTAGTGTTGCCAATCAACCTATCCCCAGGTGCATGTCTTTGGAAGTGGGAGGAAGCCGGAGTACCCGGAGGGAACCCACGCAGTCACGGGGAGAACATGCAAACTCCACACAGAAAGATCCCGAGCCTGGATTTGAACCCAGGACTGCAGGACCTTCGTATTGTGAGGCAGACGCACTAACCCCTCTGCCACCGTGAAGCCCCTGGCTGTACATATCCTACTAAATAAGACCTACACTGTTTCAATGTCCACATTTCTCTGTTGATGCAATTGTTGATGACTGAAGTTCTGATATCAACCAAAGCTCCTCATCCCAACCCCCGGATTGTAAATAATGTAAATAATTCAATGTACATACTATGATGATTAACTTGTGTGATGACTGTATTATGTTGATAGTATATATTTGTATTAACGTGGACCCCGACTTAAACAAGTTGAAAAACGTATTGGGGTGTTACCATTTAGTGGTCAATTGTACGGAATATGTACTGAACTGTGCAATCTACTAATAAAAGTATCAATCAATCAGAAAATAGATTCAAGACATTGACAAGGTTAGAAATAATGATTTGTATTTGAAGTTAGATTTTTTTTTTTTACATCAAACTTTGCTTTCGTCAAAGAATCCTTTCATGTCCTTTCTTATCCTTTCATGACCGAAAGGATAAGATCACGGGTAGTGAATTAGTGAAGTGAATTATATTTATATAGCGCTTTTCTCTAGTGACTCAAAGCGCTTTACATAGTGAAACCCGATATCTAAGTTACATATAAACCAGTGTGGGTGGCACTGGGAGCAGGTGGGTAAAGTGTCTTGCCCAAGGACACAACGGCAGTGACTAGGATGGCGGAAGCGGGAATCGAACCTGCAACCCTCAAGTTGCTGGCACGGCCGCTCTACCAACCGAGCTATACCACCATTTACAAATAAATAAATGATAAATGGGTTGTACTTGTATAGCGCTTTTCTGCCTTCAAGGTACTCAAAGCGCTTTGACACTACTTCCACATTTACCCATTCACACACACATTCACACACTGATGGAGGGAGCTGCCATGCAAGGCGCCAACCAGCACCCATCAGGAGCAAGGGTGAAGTGTCTTGCTCAGGACACAACGGACGTGACGAGGTTGGTACTAGGTGGGATTTGAACCAGGGCCCCTCGGGTTGCGCACGGCCACTCTCCCACTGCGCCACGCCGTCCCCAAGCGGCCGAAATGAGTTTCCACCGCCGTGTGACGGGTCTCTCCCTTAGAGATAGGGTGAGAAGCTCTGCCATCCGGGAGGAACTCAAAGTAAAGCCGCTGCTCCTTCACATCGAGAGGAGCCAGATGAGGTGGTTCGGGCATCTGGTCAGGATGCCACCCGAACGCCTCCCTAGGGAGGTGTTTAGGGCACGTCCAACCGGTAGGAGGCCACGGGGAAGACCCAGGACACGTTGGGAAGACTATGTCTCCCGGCTGGCCTGGGAACGCCTCGGGATCCCCCGGGAAGAGCTAGACGAAGTGGCTGGGGAGAGGGAAGTCTGGGTTTCCCTGCTTAGGCTGTTGCCCCCGCGAACTGACCTCGGATAAGCGGAAGATGATGGATGGATGGATGGATGGATGGATGGATGAAAGAATCCTCCATTTGCAGCAATTACAGCATTGCAGACCTTTGGCGTTGTGGTTGTTAATTTGTTGAGGTAATCTGGAGAAATTGCACCCCACGCTTCTAGAAGCCGCTCCCACAAGTTGGATTGGTTGGATGGTCGCTTCTTGAGTTCCATACGGTCAAGCTGCTCCCACAACAGCTCAGATCTGGTGACTGCACTGGCCACTCCATTACCGATTAGAATACCAGCTGCCTGCTTCTGCTCTAAATAGTTCTTGCACAATTTGGAGGTGTGTTGTCCTGTTGTCGGATGAAATTGGCTCCAATCAAACGCTGGGTATGGCATGGTGTTGCAAAATGGAGTGATAGCCTTCCTTATTCAGAATCCCTTTCACCCTTTACAAATCTCCCACCTTACCAGCACCAAAGCAACCCCAGACCATCGCATTACTGGTGTCAGGCATTCTTCCAGCATCTTTTCAGTTGTTCTGCGTCTCACAAACCTTCTTCATCGCGATCCAAACACCTCAAAACCGGATTCATCCGTCCACAACACTTTTTTCCCAGTCTTCCTCTGTCCAATGTCTGTGTTCTTTTGCCCATCTTAATCTTTGCTTTTTCTTTGCCACTCTGCCCTGAAGCCCAGAATCCCGCAGCCGCCTTTTTCACTGTAGATGTTGACACTGGTGTTTTGCGGGTACTATTTAATGAAGATGCCAGTTGGGGCCCTTTGAGGCGTCTGTTTCTCAAACTACAAACTCTAATGTACTTCATCTTCTTGCTCAGTTGTGCAACGCAGCCTCACACTTTTTTTTCTACTCTGGTTAGAGCCTGTTTGTGCTGTCCTCCGAAGGGAGTAGTACACACCGTTGTTGGAAATCTTCCAATTTCTTAGCAATTTCTCGCATGGAATAGCCTTCATTTCTTAGAACAAGAATAGACTGTCGAGTTTCAGATGAAAGTTCTCTTTTTCCTGGCCATTTTGAGCATTTAAGTGACCCCACAAATGTGATGCTCCGGAAACTCAATCTGCTCAAAGGAAGGTCAGTTTTGTAGCTTCTGTAACGAGCTAAGCTGTTTTCAGATGTGTGAACATGATTGCACAAGGGTTTTCTAATCATCAATTAGCCTTCTGAGCCAATGAGCAAACACATGGTACCATTAGAAGACTGGAGTGATAGTTGCTGGGAATGGGCCTCGCACCAAAAACTAGACATTTGCAGCTAGAATAGTCATTTACCACATTAGCAATGTATAGAGTGTATTTCTTTAAAGTTGAGACTAGTTTAAAGTTATCTTCTTTGAAAAGTACAGTGCTTTTCGTTCAAAAATGAGGACGTTTCAATGTGACCCCAAACTTTTGAACGGTAGTGAAGTGAATTATATTTATATAGCGCTTTTCTCTAGTGACTCAAAGCGCTTTACATAGTGAAACCCAATATCTAAGTTACATTTAAACCAGTGTGGGTGGCACTGGGAGCAGGTGGGTAAAGTGTCTTGCCCAAGGACACAACGGCAGTGACTAGGATGGCGGAAGCGGGAATTGAACCTGCAACCCTCAAGTTGCTGGCACGGCCACTCTACCAACCGAGCTATGCCGCCCGTGTATGCATGTAAAAAAAATGGGTATTTCTGTCTGTCATTCCGCCGTACATTTTTTTTTCCTTTTACGGAAGGTTTTTGTAGGGAATAAATAATGAAAAAAAACACTTAATTGAATGGTTTAAAAGAGGAGAAAACACGAAAAAAAATGAAAATTTAATTTTGAAAACATAGTTTATCTGCAATTTCGACTCTTTAAAATTCAAAATTCAGCCGAAAAAAAGAAGAGGAAAAACTAGCTAATTTGAATGTTTTTGAAAAAATTAAAAAAAATTTTTTATGGAACATCATTAGTAATTTTTCCTGATTAAGATTAATTTTACAATTTTGATGACATGTTTTAAATAGGTTAAAATCCAATCTGCACTTTGTTAAAATATATAACAAATTGGACCAAGCTATATTTCTATTTCTAAATCATTATTTCTTCTAGATTTTCCAGAACACAAATTTTAAAAGAAATTCAAAAGACTTTGAAATAAGATTTAAATTTGATTCTACTGATTTTCTAGATTTGCCTGAATAATTTTAATCGTAATAAGTTTGAAGAAATATTTCACAAATATTCTTTGTCGAAAAAACAGAAGCTAAAATTAAGAATTAAATTAAAATTAACCATAAAAAAATTAATTTACTTGAACATTGATTTAAATTGTCAGGAAAGAAGAGAAAGGAATTTAAAAGATAAAAAGGTATATGTGTTTAAAAATCCTAAAATCATTTTTAAGGTTGTATTTTTTTCTCTAAAATTGTCTTTCTGAAAGTTATAAGAAGCAAAGTAAAAAAAAAAAAAAAAATGCATTTCTTTAAACAAGTGAAGACCAAGTCTTTCAAATATTTTATGGGATTTTCCAATTCTATTTGAGTTTTGTTTCTCTTAGAATTAAAAGAGGTTGAGCAAAGCCAGACCAGCTTGCTAGTAAATAAATACAATATAAAAAATTGAGGCAGCTCACTGGTAAGTGCTGCTATTTGAGCTATTTTTAGAACAAGCCAGCGGGGGACCTGGTGACCCCTGCTTTAAAGCATAAGCAAGCATGCATGACTATAGCTCTTGTCTCAAAGTAGGTGTACTGTCACATCACACCCTGACTTATTTGCTCTTTTCCTGTGTGTAGTCTTTTACTTCTAGTCTTGTGCTCCTACTGTGGTGGCGTTTTCTGTTTTTTCTGTATTTTCCTGTAGCAGTTTCATGTCTTCCTTTGAGCGATATTTCCCGCATCTACTTTTGTTTTAGCAATCAAGAATATGTCAGTTGTTTTTATTCTTCTTTGTGGGGACATTGTTGATTGTCATGTCAAGTTCAGATGTACTTTGTGGACGCCGTCTTTGCTCCACAGTAAGTCTTTGCTGTCGTCCAGCATTCTGTTTTTTTGTTTACGGACGGCGTGGCGCAGTGGGAGAGTGGCCGTGCGCAACCCGAGGGTCCCTGGTTCAAATCCCACCTCGTCACGTCCGTTGTGTCCTGAGCGAGACACTTCACCCTTGCTCCTGATGGGTGCTGGTTGGCGCCTTGCATGGCAGCTCCCTCCATCAGTGTGTGAATGTGTGTGTGAATGGGTGAATGTGGAAGTAGTGTCAAAGCGCTTTGAGTACCTTGAAGGTAGAAAAGCGCTATACAAGTACAACCATCTATCCATTTTCTACCGCTTATTCCCTTTCAGGGGTAGCGGGGGGCGCCGGCGCCTATGGGGATAGGTTGATTGGCAACACTAAATTGTCCCTAGTGTGTGAATGTGAGGGTGAATGTTGTCTGTCTATCTGTGTTGGCCCTGCGATGAAGTGGCGACTTGTCCAGGGTGTACCCTGCCTTCCGCCCGATTGTAGCTGAAGTACAACCCATTTATCATTTTTCTTATTTACTTTAGTAGGTGCTGCTTGCTTAAAGCAGTCAAGTAAGTAACTTGATTTAGAGCGCTGCCTTTGGATAAAGCAAACTTACCCAATGTATATATATATCCATTCAGGTTCTCAAAATATTAATTTTTACTTTGTATGCCACACACTAAATACCACCAAATTTGAAATGAGTTCCCTGTATAACTGTCAAATAATAAAACACGTTTATTAATACACATCACTGTACAACTTCTTTCCGTCACCCATAATGTTTGAAAAAAAGGTGATGGGTTTTTACAAAACTTTTGTTTTGAAGGGGTAATTGCCAACTTCCTGTTAAATATTGCTGAAGATGTCAATTATTAAAATGTAGGTCTAAGTGAGACCTACATAGAGGTTTTTGTGTCATGTCTCTCCAACATTCCTACTGGAAGTTATACACCGTTTTGTCTGTGTTTTCTTCCTTGGAGCAGTTTTGTCTGTGTTTTATTCCTAGGGGGCGCTAGAGCGCGATTTTGAGTTTTGGGTTTTTTTTTTTTTATTAGATCGCAATTTTCGCCAGTCCTGATGTGTGTGTCCAGTTTGGTGAGTTTTTGAAGCATTTTAAGGGGGTCAAATTACAGCTCAAAGGGGCAGTATAGCTCGGTTGGTAGAGCGACCGTGTCAGCAACTTGAGGTTTGCAGGTTCGATTCCCGCTTCTGCCATTCTAGTCACTGCCGTTGTGTCCTTGGGCAAGACACTTTACCCACCTGCTCCCAGTGCCACCCACACTGCTTTAAATGTAACTTAGATATTGGGTTTCACGATGTAAAGCGCTTTGAGTCACTAGAGAAAAGCGCTATATAAATATAATTCACTTCACTTTGTAGCCAGTTCGGTTTTAGTTTTGTTCCCTGAGCTTCAATGCCTTTTCTTAGGGGTACTCACCTTTTGTTTATTTTAGGTTTAGGTATTAGATACGACGTTTACAAAGCAATTAGCTAGCGGCCGCCACCTACTGACATGGAAGAGTATTACAGGGTTACTCTGCACCGACACTCAACAACAACACAACATTTGCAGACCATAATTACTGGTTTGGGGCTTCACGGTGGCAGAGGGGTTAGTGCGTCTGCCTCACAATACGAAGGTCCTGCAGTCCTGGGTTCAAATCCAGGCTCGGGATCTTTCTGTGTGGAGTTTGCATGTTCTCCCCGAGAATGTGTGGGTTCCCTCCGGGTACTCCGGCTTCCTCCCACTTCCAAAGACATGCACCTGGGGATAGGCCCCTCCCACCTCCAAAGACATGCACCTGGGGATAGGCCCCTCCCACCTCCAAAGACATGCACCTGGGGATAGGCCCCTCCCACCTCCAAAGAGATGCACCTGGGGGTAGGCCCCTCCCACCTCCAAAGACATGCACCTGGGGATAGGCCCCTCCCACCTCCAAAGACATGCACCTGGGGATAGACCCCTCCCACCTCCAAAGACATGCACCTGGGGATAGGCCCCTCCCACCTCCGAAGACATGCACCTGGGGATAGACCCCTCCCACCTCCAAAGACATGCACCTGGGGATAGGCCCCTCCCACTTCCAAAGACATGCACCTGGGGATAGGCCCCTCCCACCTCCAAAGACATGCACCTGGGGATAGGCCCCTCCCACTTCCAAAGACATGCACCTGGGGATAGGTTGATTGGCAACACTAAATGGTCCCTAGAGTGTGAATGTGAGTGTGAATGTTGTCTATCTGTGTTGGCCCTGCGATGAGGTGGCGACTTGTCCAGGGTGTACCCCGCCTTCCGCCCGATTGTAGCTGAGATAGGCGCCAGTGCCCCCCGCGACCCCGAAAGGGAATAAGCGGTAGAAAATGGATGGATGGATTCGGCCAAAATATTATTAACCCAAAAAGGTGAAATTAGATCATCTCACGCGGCACAGTGGTTGGAAAAACACTGCTGTAGAAAATGCTGTTACTTGCTGTTCCTAATATAGTGTCCTAGCTGCACACTTTTGTCGCCGCATTGCAGGTAGATGTCTAAAAATAAAGGCGTGGTCTTCAAACATGCATGGCGTCCACTCTCAGGCCTGCGGCCACAACATTAGGAACAGTCGGGAAAAGTTCCCAGCACTAAAAAGTGATCCCTCGCTCTGATCCAGCCTTGTGTTATGAAGCAATTGGACACGACGCGCTAATGCTAATGCGTCTTATCCAACTTTCAAAGGATAAGAAGATTATGCGACTCACATGAGCATCATCATCATCATCATCATCATCATCATCATCATCATCATCATCATCATCAAACGCTTACCCACGACAATCCCGTAGGAGAAGATGAGGAAGTGGACGCTGGGAGCGAAGGCGCTGAGCATCAGGCCGCCCGCCACCATCACGCCGCTGAAGATGGTGACGGGGCGAGCGCCAAAGTTGTCCACGCAGGCGCTGCAGACGGGACCTGAGGGAGGACCAAGGAAGGATCCGTCACAGTCACAAATACTTGGTTCAGCCCCGAGGGTGGACATGACCATTTTCAGCACATTCACATGTTGGGGACGTTTGGGGGGAGACACCTCATTTAGGGTGTTCAGGACACCTGTCCAATAAGACCAGCAGGACCCAGGACACCTGTCCAATAAGACCACCAGGACCCAGGACACCTGTTCAATAAGACCACCATGACCCAGGACATGTGTCCAATAAGACCACCAGGACCCAGGACACCTGTTCAATAAGACCACCATGACCCAGGACATGTGTCCAATAAGACCACCAGGACCCACGACAGACATGTGTCCAAAAAGACCACCAGGACCCACGACAGACACCGGTCCAATAAGACCACCAGGACCCAGGACACCCGTCCAATAAGACCACCAGGACCCACCACACCTGTCCAATGAGACCACCAGGACCCAGGACACCTGTCCAATAAGACAACCAGGATCCAGGACACCTGTCCAATAAGACCACCAGGACCCAGGACACCTGTCCAATAAGAGCACCAGGACCCAGGACACCTGTCCAATAAGACCACCAGGACCCACCACACCTGTCCAATAAGACCACCAGGACCCAGGACACCTGTCCAATAAGACAACCAGGATCCAGGACACCTGTCCAATAAGACTACCAGGACCCACCACACCTGTCCAATAAGACCACCAGGACCCACCACACCTGTCCAATAATACCACCAGGACCCAGGACATGTGTCCAATCAGACCACCAGGACCCACGACAGGTGTCAGATAAGACCAGCAGGACCTGGGACAGGTGTCCAATAAGACCACCAGGACTCACCACACCTGTCCAATAAGACCACCAAGACCCACCACACCTGTCCAATAAGACCACCAGGACCCACCACACCTGTCCAATAAGACCACCAGGACCCAGGACATGTGTCCAATAAGACCACCAGGACCCACGACAGACACCGGTCCAATAAGACCACCAGGACCCACCACACCTGTCCAATAAGACCACCAGGATCCAGGACACCTGTCCAATAAGACCACCAGGACCCACCACACCTGTCCAATAAGACCACCAGGACCCAGGTCATGTGTCCAATAAGACCACCAGGACCCACGACAGACACCGGTCCAATAAGACCACCAGGACCCAGGACCCAGGACACCTGTCCAATAAGACCACCAGGACCCACGACAGACACCGGTCCAATAAGACCACCAGGACTCACCACACCTGTCCAATAAGACCACCAGGACCCACGACAGACACCGGTCCAATAAGACCACCAGGACTCACCACACCTGTCCAATAAGACCACCAGGACCCACCACACCTGTCCAATAAGACCACCAGGACCCACGACAGACACCGGTCCAATAAGACCACCAGGACCCAGGACATGTGTCCAATAAGACCACCAGGACCCACGACAGACACCGGTCCAATAAGACCACCAGGACTCACCACACCTGTCCAATAAGACCACCAGGACCCAGGACACCTGTCCAATAAGACCACCAGGACCCACCACACCTGTCCAATAAGACCACCAGGACCCACGACAGACACCGGTCCAATAAGACCACCAGGATCCAGGACATGTGTCCAATAAGACCACCAGGACCCACGACAGACACCGGTCCAATAAGACCACCAGGACCCAGGACATGTGTCCAATAAGACCACCAGGACCCACCACACCTGTCCAATAAGACCACCAGGATCCAGGACACCTGTCCAATAAGACCACCAGGACCCAGGACATGTGTCCAATAAGACCACCAGGACCCACGACAGACACCGGTCCAATAAGACCACCAGGACCCACCACACCTGTCCAATAAGACCACCAGGATCCAGGACACCTGTCCAATAAGACCACCAGGACCCACCACACCTGTCCAATAAGACCACCAGGACCCAGGACACCTGTCCAATAAGACCACCAGGACCCACCACACCTGTCCAATAAGACCACCAGGACCCACGACAGACACCGGTCCAATTAGACCACCAGGACCCAGGATACGTGTCCAATAAGACCACCAGGACCCAGGACAGGTGTCCAATAAGACCACCAGGACCCAGGACAGGTGTCCAATAAGACCACCAGGACCCAGGATACATGTCCAATAAGACCACCAGGACCCAGGACAGGTGTCCAATAAGACCAGCAGGACCCGGGACAGGTGTCCAATAAGACCAGCAGGACCCAGGATACGTGTCCAATAAGACCAGCAGGACCCAGGACAGGTGTCCAATAATACCAGCAGGACCTGGGACAGGTGTCCAATAAGACCAGCTGGACCCAGGACAGGTGTCCAATAAGTCCAGCAAGACCCAGGACAGGTGTCCAATAAGACGACCAGGACTGAGGACAGGTGTCCAATAAGACCAGCAGGACTGAGGACAGGTGTCCAATAAGACCACCAGGACCCAGGACAGGTGTCCAATAAGACCACCAGGACTCAGGATACGTGTCCAATAATACCACAAGGACCCAGGACAGGTGTCCAATAAGACCAGCAGGACCTGGGACAGGTGTCCAATAAGACCACCAAGACCCAGGATACGTGTCCAATAAGACCACCAGGACCCAGGACAGGTGTCCTATAAGACCAGCAGGACCCAGGATACGTGTCCAATAAGACCACCAGGACCCAGGACATGTGTCCAATAAGACCACCAGGACCCACGACAGACACCGGTCCAATAAGACCACCAGGACCCAGGACATGTGTCCAATAAGACCACCAGGAGCCACGACAGACACTGGTCCAATAAGACTACCAGGACCCAGGACAGGTGTCTGATAAGACCGGCATGACCTGGGACAGGTGTCCAATAAGACCACCAAGACCCAGGATACGTGTCCAATAAGACCACCAGGACCCACAACAGACACCGGTCCAATAAGACCACCAGGACCCAGGACAGGTGTCCGATAAAACCAGCAGGACCTGGGACAGGTGTCCAATAAGACCACCAGGACCCAGGACAGGTGTCCAATAAGACCACCAGGACTCAGGATACGTGTCCAATAATACCACAAGGACCCAGGACAGGGGTCCAATAAGACCAGCAGGACTCAGGATACGTGTCCAATAATACCACAAGGACCCAGGACAGGTGTCCAATAAGACCAGCAGGACCTGGGACAGGTGTCCAATAAGACCACCAAGACCCAGGACAGGTGTCCAATAAGACCACCAGGACCCAGGACAGGTGTCCAATAAGACCACCAGGACTCAGGATACGTGTCCAATAATACCACAAGGACCCAGGACAGGGGTCCAATAAGACCAGCAGGACTCAGGATACGTGTCCAATAATACCACCAGGACCCAGGACAGGTGTCCGATAAAACCAGCAGGACCTGGGACAGGTGTCCAATAAGACCACCAGGACCCAGGACAGGTGTCCAATAAGACCACCAGGACTCAGGATACGTGTCCAATAATACCACAAGGACCCAGGACAGGTGTCCAATAAGACCAGCAGGACTCAGGATACGTGTCCAATAATACCACAAGGACCCAGGACAGGTGTCCAATAAGACCAGCAGGACCTGGGACAGGTGTCCAATAAGACCACCAAGACCCAGGATACGTGTCCAATAAGACCACCAGGACCCAGGACAGGTGTCCAATAAGACCAGCAGGACCCGGGATACGTGTCCAATAAGACCACCAGGACCCAGGACAGGTGTCCAATTTTAAAAAACACAATTTCCCTTCTTGTTTAATGTTTGTTATTTAAAAAATATTAGCTGCAGCTAATGTTTTCATACAAACTACAACTTCCTGTTTCATATGTATGTTCTTTAAAAAAAAAAATTAGCTGCAGCTAATGTTCCTAATATTTTCATTCAAACTATGACTTCCTGTTTCATGTTTGGTTAAAAAAAAAAGATCAGTTGTAGCTAATGTTTCATGTTTGTTATGTTTTTGAGAAATATTATTAGCTGCAGCTAATGGTTTTATTCAAACTACAACTTCCTGTTTCAAGTTTTTTTTGTTTAAAAAATATACATTAGTGGCAGCTTATGTTTTCCTTCAAACTACAACTTCCTGTTTCATCTTTGTTTGAAAATATATTTTTAGTTGCAGTTAATGTTTCATTTTCCCTACAACTTCCTGTTTACTCCTAGAAATATTTACCTGAATGTTGAATAAAAGGCCAGAATTATTCCAAAAACATTCACACAATAAATAAAAGACAAAAATAATGTATCCCAGCAGGTATTGTATTGTCTGGGAGCGCGGTAGCTTTACCACGTCCATCCAGTCACAAACATGTCCAAATATTGAAGGAGAAACCCAATAAGTGTTTAGACTTTTTTGTTTGTATTACTAAATTATAGTAATTTGTAATAGTGACAAATAATAAATCATGTATACATAATTTTATTAAAATAATGTTTACTTAATATTTATAGCAATAGAAAGTATGAATGTCATAAAAATATTTAGTCTTTATTATTCAAAATTATATTCATAACACCAACCAAAGATTTCCTTTTTTTTTATTGTATAATAATCATAGCTTTTTAACTCATGTATTTTTACATTTTAGTTTTAAAGCATGTAAACTACGACACAATTAAAAAAATCTATTAAAGTTATAATCATTGATTTGTCAAAATGTAATTGGCCTTTTTACAATTATAAATCATACGCAAATACGGTATTAGCTTTCACTGCTATGCTGATGACACCCAACTCTACATGCCCCTAAAGCTGACCAACACGCCGGACTGTAGTCAGTTGGAAGCGTGTCTTAATGAAATTAAACAATGGATGTCCGCTAACTTTTTGCAACTTAACGCCAAAAAAACGGAAATGCTGATTATCGGTCCTGCTAGACACCGACCTCTATTTAATAATACAACTTTAACATTTGACAACCAAACAATTAAACAAGGCGACACGGTAAAGAATCTGGGTATTATCTTTGACCCAACTCTCTCCTTTGAGTCACACATTAAAAGCGTTACTAAAACGGCCTTCTTTCATCTCCGTAATATCGCTAAAATTCGCTCCATTTTGTCCACTAAAGACGCCGAGATCATTATCCATGCGTTTGTTACGTCTCGTCTCGATTACTGTAACGTATTATTTTCGGGTCTCCCCATGTCTAGCATTAAAAGATTACAGTTGGTACAAAATGCGGCTGCTAGACTTTTGACAAGAACAAGAAAGTTTGATCACATTACGCCTGTACTGTATATACCTTTATATACATATATACATACATATATACCTATACTGTATATACCTTTATATACATATATACATACATACATATATACCTATGCTGTATATACCTTTATATACATATATACATACATATATACCTATACTGGCTCACCTGCACTGGCTTCCTGTGCACTTAAGATGTGACTTTAAGGATTTACTAATTACGTATAAAATACTACACGGTCTAGCTCCAGCCTATCTTGCCGATTGTATTGTACCATATGTCCCGGCAAGAAATCTGCGTTCAAAAGACTCCGGCTTATTAGTGATTCCTAGAGCCCAAAAAAAGTCTGCGGGCTATAGAGCGTTTTCCGTTCGGGCTCCAGTACTCTGGAATGCCCTCCCGGTAACAGTTCGAGATGCTTCCTCAGTAGAAGCATTTAAGTCTCACCTTAAAACTCATCTGTATACTCTAGTCTTTAAATAGACCTCCTTTTTAGACCAGTTGATCTGCCGCTTATTTTCTTTCTCCTATGTCCCCCCCTCCCTTGTGGAGGGGGTCCGGTCCGATGACCATGGATGAAGTACTGGCTGTCCAGAGTCGAGACCCAGGATGGACCGCTCGCCTGTATTGGTTGGGGACATCTCTACGCTGCTGATCCGCCTCCGCTTGAGATGGTTTCCTGTGGACGGGACTCTCGCTGCTGTCTTGGATCCGCTTTGAACTGAACTCTCGCGACTGTGTTGGAGCCACTATGGATTGAACTTCCACAGTATCATGTTAGACCCGCTCGACATCCATTGCTTTCGGTCCCCTAGAGGGGGCGGGGGGTTGCCCACATCTGAGGTCCTCTCCAAGGTTTCTCATAGTCAGCATTGTCACTGGCGTCCCACTGGATGTGAATTCTCCCTGCCCACTGGGTGTGAGTTTTCCTTGC
Source organism: Nerophis ophidion (assembly GCF_033978795.1). Classification (NCBI taxonomy): domain Eukaryota; kingdom Metazoa; phylum Chordata; class Actinopteri; order Syngnathiformes; family Syngnathidae; genus Nerophis; species Nerophis ophidion. The sequence goes on along the minus strand of NC_084619.1, from coordinate 71,097,476 downwards.
CCTTTTGTGGGTTCTTGTTGTAGTCGTAATGATTTGTGCAGTCCTTTGAGACATTTGTGATTTGGGGCTATATAAATAAACATTGATTGATTATAAATAAACACAATTTTAAATGTAAAAACATCTGGCTTCATTTAATATGAATAATGTGATTTTTAATTCAATTCAAACTAATATCAAAAATGGTTGTATTTTCTTAAAAGAAACTACAAACAGTATAGTTTATATTGTTTGAAAGCAAATTCTAAAAAAAAAAAAAGGTGCCATACTTTTAAAATAAATTGGGCAAAAATACATTTTTTATGAGTTAATAAAAATTCATAAAAGATAACTTATTAAAAGGGAAAAAAATATGTATTGACTACATTAAATTTGAATGAGGAGTGTGCCTAAATTCTTGGGGACAATGACAAGTATAATCTGATATTTCTCTTCATATGTTGTCATTTGTTGACATAACTCCATGATATTTTATCCCAAGATTATTCCTAAAAAACCCTTTTAGCTATTCCGGTCCTAATTCCACTGCAGTCTTCTTCACCTGTGGCTTGCGGCGTTGTTTCATCCCAAGACTTTGATCGAGGGTTTGTAAAGGTGGGACACCACTTTTGCTGCGTCAGCAGAAAACGCTGCCATAATGAATACTCAGACACAACATTAGGAACACCTGCGCGATCTAAAGCGGTGGTCCAAGTAGCACCATGTCGACCCACAACAAAGTAGGTAAAGTATTAACCTTCCTCTTGTGTTAGCTTTCTGTTACCATCTCTTATGTTAACGGGTCGGTTTTGACCCGTGTCTTAAATCAGTTGTAAAATACACTAAAAACAATTATCTATCATCCAATTTGTTTCTCGTCTCTTGGTTACCTTGTTAGGCTTCCTTATCCTTGAAAATATTGGTTTTAATATTTTTGGTTTGGGCCATTGGGCCTTTTTTTTGTCAGTATACCCCTCGATTTCAATTTTTAAAAATGGTAACACGAATCTCAAGAGAATCAATGTTTATTTATATAGCCCTAAATCACTAGTGTCTCAAAGGGCTGCACAAACCACTACGACATCCTCGGTAGGCCCACATAAGGGCAAGGAAAACTCACACCCAGTGGGACGTCGGTGACAATGATGACTATGAGAACCTTGGAGAGGAGGAAAGCAATGGATGTCGAGCGGGTCTAACATGATACTGTGAAAGTTCAATCCATAGTGGGTCCAACACAGTCGCAAGAGTCCAGTCCAAAGCGGATCCAACACAGCAGCGAGAGTCCCGTTCACAGCGGAGCCAGCAGGAAACCATCCCAAGCGGAGGCGGATCAGCAGCGCAGAGATGTCCCCAGCCGATACACAGGCGAGCAGTACATGGCCACCGGATCGGACCGGACCCCCTCCACAAGGGAGAGTGGGACATAGAAGAAAAAGAAAAGAAACGGCAGATCAACTGGTCTAAAAAGGGAGTCTATTTAAAGGCTAGAGTATACAAATGAGTTTTAAGGTGAGACTTAAATGCTTCTACTGAGGTAGCATCTCGAACTGTTACCGGGAGGGCATTCCAGAGTACTGGAGCCCGAACGGAAAACGCTCTATAGCCCGCAGACTTTTTTTGGGCTTTGGGAATCACTAATAAGCCGGAGTCCTTTGAACGCAGATTTCTTGCCGGGACATATGGTACAATACAATCGGCAAGATAGGATGGAGCTAGACCGTGTAGTATTTTATACGTAAGTAGTAAAACCTTAAAGTCACATCTTAAGTGCACAGGAAGCCAGTGCAGGTGTAATGTGATCAAACTTTCTTGTTCTTGTCAAAAGTCTAGCAGCCGCATTTTGTACCAACTGTAATCTTATAAATAAAAAAAAGGTTGTTGTGTTACCTAACTATTACTAAGGGGTATTAGAACACATCTCTTAAATAAATGTGTTTTATTTATTTTTTCATTTTAAGAATTTTAACTATAGTAACATCTATGGTGTTACGGGTCAATTTCGACCCATATATATTTACTTCAAGAAAAAGGCCAAAAAGTATTTTTTTCAGCAACAGAAATCCAACTACAACCAATCAAGCAAATGAAACCAAGAGAAATAGATTACTAGTTTCCAAAACTAATAAAAAAACAAAATCAGAGTGGCAAAAAGTGACACTTTTAGTGTCCGTCTTTTGTTTGTTTTTGTACAGGATAAGAAGGTAAAATGAGAATCCACTAAAGCCCACATGATTGGGAGAGGAGCTGGCTGTCAGTGTGTTCAGTTTTGGCTCTTATCATTGCTTTATCATCTTATTTTTATAACTGGGTCGAAACCGACCCTAACAACACCAAGGGCATAATTTCGACCAGAGCATTTTATAATTTAGTGAAAAAATTAAAATGTTTTATTTTGTTGACAAAGAGGTTCCTGACAAAGTCAAAAAGCTTTGATGCGAAAAAATAAATGGTGTTTTTTATGCATTTAAAAACTAAAACACAAGACGAAGGTTAATCAAAAACATCTATTCAATCATTTGGCCGCTGGAACTTGACACAAAGTTTGAACAGTCACACTGTGTTTGAAGATAGGGCAGAAAGGGGTCATCGATAGCAGCAAAATAAGATGGTTACTTACTGGCAATGAGGCCCACTCCTGCCACCAGGGAGCCCACCCAGGCCGTCATGCCCTTGCCCTCCTGGAAGGCGTGCAGCCACTCGGGGTACAGGACGCCCACCGACTGCGGGGAGCCGTACGCCAGCAGCTGGGCCAGGAAGGAGGCCACCACGATGGCCCACCCCCAGCCCCCGTCCAGCGCCTTGGAGGTCATGTCGGCCATGTTGTCGCTGCCTGCCGGCGTCTCACACGATGGAGGGCGGGCGGGGGGGTCTTCTAGTGGAGGGTGGGAGACACCACAAGACCGGCTTGACACTTCCACTGCCACTGACACCTGTGTCGCTACTTTTACTTTCTTTCTTTCCCTCGCTGTTTGACCACGCCTTGGAGGAGGGGGAAGGTAGGAGGGATGGTCCTCCCCCTCCCTCTCCAGCCATCTTAAACCTGCTTGGCCTCACACAACTGCCATTATTCACCCTCCACGCCCACTCAATAAAATACTTATAACGTCACACTTTTTATACTCAGGCCACAAAATGGTCCTTCTTTTAAAAATGTAACATATATATACACGTATACATATTATATATATATATATATATATGTATATATGTATGCATATACACATATATACTGTACACACACATCTATATATATATACATACACATTTATTATGGCTCTACTGAAGATTTGAGCAATCAAAAGTATACGGACAGCAATGTTAATATTTGCTTACATGTCCCTTGGCAAGTTTACCTGCAATAAGGTGCTTTTGGTAGCCATCCACAAGCTTCTGATATACATACATACACATATATACATATGTATACGTATATATATATATATCCATCCATCAATCCATCATCTTCCGCTTATCCGAGGTCGGGTCGCGGGGGCAGCAGCCTAAGCAGGGAAGCCCAGACTTCCCTATCTCCAGCCACTTCGTCTAGCTCTTCCCGGGGGATCTCGAGGCGTTCCCAGGCCAACCGGGAGACATAGTCTTCCCAACGTGTCCTGGGTTTTCCCCGTGGCCTCCTACCAGCTGGACGTGCCCTAAACACCTCCCTAGGGAGGTGTTCGGGTGGCATCCTGACCAGATGCCCGAACCACCTCATCTGGCTCCTCTCGATGTGGAGGAGCAGCGGCTTTACGTTGAGTTCCTCCCGGATGGCAGAGCTTCTCACCCTATCTCTAAGGGAGAGCCCCACCACCCGGCGGAGGAAACTCATTTCGGCCGCTTGTACCCGTGATCTTGTCCTTTCGGTCATGACCCAAAGCTCAAGACCATAGGTGAGGATGGGAACGTAGATCGACCGGTAAATTGAGAGCTTTGCCTTCCGGCTCAGCTCCTTCTTCACCACA
>NC_084619.1:71076035-71088535 GCF_033978795.1 Nerophis ophidion | reverse complement strand
CTCACAAGACCCTCCGGTACCGTGAATGTCATTTAAGTGACGTCTTGGTGAAGATTGATGATCACTAATTTTTAGGTCTATTTTTTTTAAAAGCCTGGCTGGAGATCGACTGACACACCCCCCGCGGTCGACGTAATGGGCACCCCTGCAGTAAAGTATATATAGCGGTTTTCTCTAGTGACTCAAATCGCTTTTACATAGTGAAAGCCAATATCTACTTTTTTACATTTAAAGCAGTGTGGGTGGCACTGGGAGCAGGTGGGTCAAGTGTCTTGCCCAAGGACACAACGGCAGTGACGAGGATGGCGGAAGCGGTGATCGAACCTGGAACCCTCAGGTTGCTGGCCCTGCCGCTCTACCAACCGAGCTATACCACCCCTAACAATAAAGTACTATCTATCTATCTAAGGAAGTTCATTCCAGCGTAAAAATAAGTGAAGCAGGTAAGCACCCTGCTGATTTTTAGGTAGGCCAGTAACTAGTACAAGAATCCTACTGATCTTTAAGGCCCTCTCTGATGCATACTTACCAACACAGAGACTTTCCAAGTCGCAGGGATTCTAACACAGCACAACAGAACATAATCAAGGCAAGAACGCCGTTGATTTTGAGCAATAGTAGACAATCACATGGTGCCTGTCCCCACTCTACAGTACTGGTCTCTTTCCATCGCCACTATTGGTTTTGAGCAATGGCACAGGGAGAGGTCACTTTTCATTTGGATTGTCATTCGTAGTCTGTAAAATAACACTATTTGTTTTGAAGACTAACAAGTCAGTTTATTGTCACAAAGTCACAACAAGAACCCTTTTGATTTTTAATGATGTATGCAAGAATGTGGAAAGTGCTGTTACGGCAACAACTCATCAACGGACTTAAATGAAGTACAACTTTGTAATGTACATGCAAGAAATCTATTGAGTGGCCGTAACAGCAACTTGAGGGTTGCGAGTTCGATTCCCGCTTGTGCCATCCTAGTCACTGTCGTCGTGTCCTTGGGCAAGACACTTGACCCACCTGCTCTCAGTGCCGCCCACACTGGTTTAAACGCAACTTAGATATTGGGTGTCACTATGTAAAGCGCTTTGAGTCACTTGAGAAAAGCGCTACATAAATATAATTCACTTCACTTAAAAAATAGTAGTGAGGGCGAAATGGTCAATGTGCTTGTTCAGTTTCTAGCATTTCCTGCTTTGTCTGTTCGTCAATAACCTTATTGATTTTGAATAAACTCCGATGCCTATTTGTCAATAACCTTATTGATTTTGAATATCAATCAATCAATCAATGTTTATTTATACAGCCCCAAATCACAAATGTCTCAAAGGACTGCACAAATCATTACGACTACAACATCCTCGGAAGAACCCACAAAATGGCAAGGAAAACTCACACCCAGTGGGCAGGGAGAATTCACATCCAGTGGGACGCCAGTGACAATGCTGACTATGAGAAACCTTGGAGAGGACCTCAGATGTGGGCAAACCCCCCCCTCTAGGGGACCGAAAGCAATGGATGTCGAGCGGGTCTAACATGATACTGTGAAAGTTCAATCCATAGTGGCTCCAAGACAGCAGCGAGAGTCCCGTCCACAGGAAACCATCTCAAGCGGATCAGCAGCGTAGAGATGTCCCCAACCGATACAGGCGAGCGGTCCATCCTGGGTCCCGACGAGCGGTCCATCCTGGGTCTCGACTCTGGACAGCCAGTACTTCATCCATGGTCATCGGACCGGACCCCCTCCACAAGGGAGGGGGGGACATAGGAAAAAGAAAAGAAGCGGCAGATCAACTGGTCTAAAAAGGAGGTCTATTTAAAGGCTAGAGTATACAAATGAGTTTTAAGGTGAGACTTAAATGCTTCTACTGAGGTGGCATCTCGAACTTTTACCGGGAGGGCATTCCAGAGTACTGGAGCCCGAACGGAAAACGCTCTATAGCCCGCAGACTTTTTTTGAGCTCTAGGAATCACTAATAAGCCGGAGTCTTTTGAACGCAGATTTCTTGCCGGGACATATGGTACAATACAATCGGCAAGATAGGCTGGAGCTAGACCGTGTAGTATTTTATACGTAAGTAGTAAAACCTTAAAGTCACATCTTAAGTGCACAGGAAGCCAGTGCAGGTGAGCCAGTATAGGTATATATGTATGTATATATGTATATAAAGGTATATACAGTACAGGTATATATGTATGTATATATGTATATAAAGGTATATACAGTACAGGCGTAATATGATCAAACTTTCTTGTTCTTGTCAAAAGTCTAGCAGCCGCATTTTGTACCAACTGTAATCTTTTAATGCTAGACATGGGGAGACCCGAAAATAATACGTTACAGTAATCGATTTGTCAATAACCTTATTGATTTTGAATAAACTCCTAATCCTATTTGTCAATAACCTTATTGATTTTGAATAAACTCCTAATCCTATTTGTCAATAACCTTATTGATTTTGAATAAACTCCTATGCCTATTTGTCAATAACCTAATTGATTTGGAAGAAACTCCTATGCCTATTTGTCAATAACATTATTGATTTCAATCCGGTTTCCCGACCCCCTTTTTAGACCAGTTGATCTGCCGTTTCTTTGCTTTTTCTCTTCTCTCCTCCTCTCCCTTGTGGAAGGGGGGCGGGTCGGACACAGGTCCGGTGGCCATGGATGAAGTACCGGCTGTCCAGAGTCGGGACCCAGGATGGACCGCTCGCCTGTGTATCGGTTGGGGACATCTCTACGCTGCTGATCCGACTCCGCTTGGGATGGTTTCCTGTTGGCTCCACTATGGACGGGACTCTCGCTACTATGTTGGATCCACTTTGGACTGGACTCTCACCGTTATGTTAGATCCACTATGGATTGGACTTTCACAGTATCGTCGGGGGGGTTGCCCACATATGCGATCCTCTCCAAGGTTTCTCATAGTCATCATTGCCACTGTCACCTACGTACCGCTGGGTGTGAGGTTTTCCTTGCCCTTATGTGGGCTCTGTACCGAGGATGTGGTTGTGGTTTGTGCAGCCCTTTGAGACACTTGTGATTTAGGTCTGGATCAGGGGTGCCCATTACGTCGATCTCGGAGATGTGTGTGAGTCGATCTCAAGCCAGGCATTAAAAAATAGACATAAAAATGAGCAATCATCAATCATACCAAGACTTCACTTTCGTCAGTTGTTCGACATTCTCGGCACCCGAGGATCTTGTGAGATGACGCTGGCTGCTGCGAGCTCATATTTAAGAAAAAAATCACTAACAGGGCGGACGCAGAGAAACAAATTTTTTTTCTAGAGACTCCGTACCTACTGTCAAAACTCTAAAGACCGACTGCACAGTTCCTGTCTTCACCATAAAAGACCTGTTTCATCCTGCCTGTGCTAACAAAATAAGAGTCTCAGAAAGCTACGGAGTTTGATGCCAATGTATTTCTCCCCCGCCCTCAGCGACCGCTTTCTCACTTGCTTGCCCACCCGCACACTCACTGACGTCACTCACCTGCTGCCAGACATTAAAGGGCCACACACATATGCTACTCTCATAACAAAGTGTTTAAAAACGAGTATGCAAGTTGGACAAATGAGATGCCAAATCCAACCACTTTCATGTGGTATTGGACAGAAAGGAGGACTTTTTTTTCCCTCCATTTGAAAATGCGGACGTTATCAAGCACCACTGTCTAATTCCAATCAATGCAAGTCATCAGAATCAGGTAATACACCAACTTATATTCTTGTCTTCATGAAAGAAAGGAATCTATGTGTGTTAAACATGCTTGTATTATCATTAAACACCATTAACTTGTTAACAAAAATGTCTCTTTCATGAATAAATAAATATAAATTATAAATAGGAATGAGTTAGATCTCCTCGACTTGGTCAATTGAAAAGTAGCTCGCCTGCAGAAAAAGTGTGAGCGCCCCTGGTCTAGATAAATAAACATTGATTGATGTGCTAGAGGGGGGGGGGGGGTTGCCCACATCTGAGGTCCTCTCCAAGGTTTCTCATAGTCAGCATTGTCACTGGCGTCCCACTGGATGTGAATTCTCCCTGCCCACTGGGTGTGAGTTTTCCTTGCCCTTTTGTGGGTTCTTCCGAGGATGTTGTAGTCGTAATGATTTGTGCAGTCCTTTGAGACATTTGTGATTTGGGGCTATATAAATAAACATTGATTGATTGATTGATTGATGTGCTTGGAAACCACGCCCTCTTTCTTCTCTTTTTTTCAATTTGTTACACTTTTATTATTTCATTATTTTTATCTTGCACATTTACTTTCACTGTATTGCTTTTGCACTATCTTGTTTCGCTCATGCAATGTTTATGTTCTGTGTTTAGTTTTTTTTGCTCCATGTAAAGCACTTTGGTCCAATTTAAAAAATTGTTGTAAACGTGCTGTATAACTAAAGCTGCCTGGCCTCCTCCTCAGGCTGCCTATGCCCTCCAAGACCTGGTTGGAACTGGTTTTAATGTCAGTTGCAATAAGTGCACAATGACAGTACAAATAAATTCTGGCACAGAGAGAAAGGATTACTTCTTAAATCCCAAACTAAAGCTCGTGAGTGGGGGGGGGGATGAACAGAGGGTGACCTCTGCTTGCTTGGCAGCCTTCTCGCAGCGTGACTTCCCAGATTGTGCTCTTGTCCAATCACAGCATTCCTTTTGGTTAGGTGCTACATAACCATGGTGAGTCCACATACCAATAAAAAGTCGGAACACTAACCGGCGGCGAGCCTGTTAGAAGCATCCCCGCTGAAGACACACGAGAAGCCGCAGCATGCTGTTCTCTTCCCGAGGGGGCGTCGACGTTGGCAGGCCCCTCCCCCCCCCCTGCCGTGGCTGGCTGCTTGGATTGGTTCAGGTTTCTGCAACAGAACGCCAGTGAAAACAGTCAGAGAAGAAAGAAGGACTCTCTCCAGGGGGATGATGTGTGAGCAAAGGTCACCTGAGGAGGAGAGGTCCTGCCAGCCTATGGAGGGCCTCGGACCCCACATGGTGGTCACGTAAGACAATCCGATCTTGAGAACAAAAGCGCCTTGGGCCAAAACCAAAGAGACGTCCCTGGAATGGAAAGTGTTAAAGAAGAAAAAAGTGTACAGGTGACAGCTGAGTAATGAAAGTAAAATAAAAGTAAAAGTACTCACATGTAGAGATGTATGAAAAGTGGTAGATATAGAAGTAGACGTGTGCAGTCAAAGAACTCCACGTTGTTGCACTTGTGAAAACACATTTAGACTCTTCCAATGGTACTTAAAGTAAACTGAAATGAGGTAATCAGCTGTGTAACCAAACTAAAATAAAGTACTGTTTGCAAAGCACTGTTACTTGGTGGTGTTGATTTTTTGGGTGCGATACAAAAATGTTTAATACTACTTTATCATCCTTAAAAGCCATGCATGTGTAACCAGGACACAAATACAACTAAAATAAGTAAAAGTGGCATCTGCAAAGCACTGTTTGTTACTTGGTGCTGTTGATTACATCATTTCAATCAATCAATCAATGTTTATTTATATAGCCCCAAATCACAAATGTCTCAAAGGACTGCACAAATCATTACGACTACAACATCCTCGGAAGAACCCACAAAAGGGCAAGGAAAACTCACACCCAGTGGGCAGGGAGAATTCACATCCAGTGGGACGCCAGTGACAATGCTGACTATGAGAAACCTTGCAGAGGACCTCAGATGTGGGCAACCCCCCCCCCAGGGGACCGAAAGCAAAGGATGTCGAGCGGGTCTAACATGATACTGTGAAAGTTCAATCCATAGTGGCTCCAACACAGCCGCGAGAGTTCAGTTCAAAGCGGATCCAAGACCGCAGCGAGAGTCCCGTCCACAGGAAACCATCTCAAGCGGATCAGCAGCGTAGAGACGTCCCCAACCGATACAGGAGAGCGGTCCATCCTGGGTCTCGACTCTGGACAGCCAGTACTTCATCCATGGTCATCGGACCGGACCCCCTCCACACGGGAGGGGGGGACATAGGAGAAAGAAAAGAAGCGGCATATCAACTGGTCTAAAAAGGAGGTCAATTTAAAGGCTAGAGTATACAGATGAGTTTTAAGGTGAGACTTAAATGCTTCTACTGAGGTAGCATCTCGAACTGTTACCGGGAGGGCATTCCAGAGTACTGGAGCCCGAACGGAAAACGCTCTATAGCCCGCAGACTTTTTTTGAGCTCTAGGAATCACTAATAAGCCGGAGTCTTTTGAACGCAGATTTCTTGCCGGGACATATGGTACAATACAATCGGCAAGATAGGATGGAGCTAGACCGTGTAGTATTTTATACGTAAGTAGTAAAACCTTAAAGTCACATCTTAAGTGCACAGGAAGCCAGTGCAGGTGAGCCAGTACAGGTATATATGTATGTATATATGTATATAAAGGTATATAAAGTATAGGTATATATGTATGTATATATGTATATAAAGGTATATACAGTACAGGCGTAATGTGATCAAACTTTCTTGTTCTTGTCAAAAGTCTAGCAGCCGCATTTTGTACCAACTGTAATCTTTTAATGCTAGACATGGGGAGACCCGAAAATAATGCGTTACAGTAATCGAGACGAGACGTAACAAACGCATGGATAATGATCTCGGCGTCTTTAGTGGACAAAATGGAGCGAATTTTAGCGATATTACGGAGATGAAAGAAGGCCTTTTTAGTAACGCTTTAATGTGTGCCTCAAAGGTGCAATACTAAATAAAACATTTTATAACTTTATCATTCCTAACAGCCATGCGTGTGTAACCAGGCCGCACAAAACTAAAATAAAAGTAAAAATAAAGATTATTGTATTTTTGTGTACCCAGGACACTACAATTGAACTAAAATAAAGTAAAAGTTGAGTTTGCAGATTGATGGATGATACAGTAATTGGTTTGATAAAAAAAATTTAAATTAAAAAAATGCCATTTAAAATCGTGGAACTGTGGACCAGCTCTATACTCTCGGCAGGGTTCTTGAGGGTGCATGGGAGTTTGCCCAACCAGTCTACATGTGCTTTGTGGACTTGGAGAAGGCATTGGACCGTGTCCCTCGGGAAGTCCTGTGGAGAGTACTCAGAGAGTATGGGGTTTCGGACTGTCTTATTGTGGCGGTCCGCTCCCTGTATGATCAGTGCCAAAGCTTGGTCCGCATTGCCGGCAGTAAGTCGAACACATTTCCAGTGAGGGTTGGACTCCGCCAAGGCTGTCCTTTGTCACCGATTCTGTTCATAACTTTTATGGGCAGAATTTCTAGGCGCAGTCAAGGCGTTGAGGGGTTCCGGTTTGGTGACCGCAGGATTAGGTCTCTGCTTTTTGCAGATGATGTGGTCCTGATGGCTTCATCTGACCGGGATCTTCAGCTCTCGCTGGATCGGTTCGCAGCCGAGTGTGAAGCGACCGGAATGAGAATCAGCACCTCCAAGTCCGAGTCCATGGTTCTCGCCCGGAAAAGGGTGGAGTGCCATCTCCGGGTTGGGGAGGAGACCCTGCCCCAAGTGGAGGAGTTCAAGTACCTAGGAGTCTTCTTCACGAGTGAGGGAAGAGTGGATCGTGAGATCGACAGGCGGATCGGTGCGGCGTCTTCAGTAATGCGGACGTTGTACCGATCCGTTGTGGTGAAGAAGGAGCTGAGCCGGAAGGCAAAGCTCTCAATTTACCGGTCGATCTACGTTCCCATCCTCACCTATGGTCATGAGCTTTGGGTCATGACCGAAAGGATAAGATCACGGGTACAAGCGGCCCAAATGAGTTTCCAGGTCTCTCCCTTAGAGATAGGGTGAGAAGCTCTGCCATCCAGGAGGAACTCAAAGTAAAGCCGCTGCTCCTTCACATCGAGAGGAGAAGGTGGTTCGGGCATCTGGTCAGGATGCCACCCGAACGCCTCCCTAGGGAGGTGTTTAGGGCACGTCCAACCGGTAGGAGGCCACGGGGAAGACCCAGGACATGTTGGGAAGACTATGTCTCCCGGCTGGCCTGGGAACGCCTCGGGATCCCCCGGGAAGAGCTAGACGAAGTGGCTGGGGAGAGGGAAGTCTGGGTTTCCCTGCTTAGGCTGTTGCCCCCGCGACCTGACCTCGGATAAGCGGAAGATGATGGATGGATGGCCATTTAAAATACTCGACAGTCACGGGAGTTTACAAGGTCACAATGAAAACTAAAGTAAAATTACTGCTCGCAGAGCAATGACGCCACCTAGTTGTTTCAATCTGTTGTTGCTCTACGAAGACTACGAAGATTTGATCATTTTTAACAGCCAGGATCCTCTCGTTAAAGTAAAATAGTTAAATAAAAACTATTGTTTGCCGACTCATGTCGTTACCTTGTGATGTTTATGAAATACAGTAATTAGTTGCATAAAAAATATAAATCTTTTAAGTACCATTTCAGATTATTGGCATTCAGTTTGCAAGTTGATAACTGTATGATAAAAAAAAGTCATCCAGTGGTGTTTAGGAAAGGTTTTGTTTAAGCGTTCTTAGCAGCCATTCATGTGTAAATAAAGTAATAATTGTTATATGGATCAGTGGTTAGCGTCACAAAAAGAAAGGATGTGCCAACGTCTTCCACGATGGTTTTGTTGGGACATTTTTCCACAAACAAATGTGCATTTGCTTTTTAAAAAGAACCCACTCAGGAGCACAAATCCTGGTTTTAAAATGCCGAACCTCCAAAGCCCAGCACATACAAGTTGCAGTTTTGATGTCATGGATTTATTTCAAAAGGCACAAAGATCTACCAAAACAAATTCCATTCTGCAAAATCAAAAGGTAGCACTGCATAAAGGCGTGGAGAGGAAATGTGGATGCGTCTTCATCTCAAGAGCCTTTTAATCATACATAGAAAGGTAGTTTGACAGTACCACTCACGTCTAAGCAGTGTGTATGTTTAGTGTACGCAGCATAATAAGTCTTGCTATTATCCCATGACCATGATAAAAGAAAGAGATAAGAGTACATGACTAAGACCTCAGACTACATAGACACCTTCAAGGCCACACCCCTCCGTGTACCGGTGTGCATCCTTTTTACTCCACTCCATTAATCCGCAGAACCTTGAACAACAAAAAGCACCTGCCAAGTGAGCCACACCTGCCGGTCCTTCCATGACACTTCTCGTGCTGGACGCTCGGTGAGGACGTGACTGCGATGGAGTGGCCGGCGTCCGCAGCCGTGCGTCCAGCGGCCGACTCAAACGTGGCCGGCAGAAAGGGGAGTAGCGCCGTGTGCTGCTTGTGCTATCTGAAAAACGCCACAACCATTTTTTTTTCCAAGCAGCTACAGTCCCAAAGCAAAGAAAAACATGTACAAGACAGGAGGGCGGAACAGACGATTGGCCGACTAATTATTTTCAGTACGTCTGTTCCGTTTAAGAGCAATTAGCCAGCGTGTGCGGCGTCAAACCTGTCGCTCGCCGCCGCCCTTCTCTCTCTCTCTCTCTCGCCTCTTTTTTTAACATTTTATGCTGCTTCTGAGCGCTTCTTCCCGAGCTGTAAATGATGGAAGCTGCTGCGTTTTTTTTTGCGTCGTGGCATCCGGTGGGCGCCCTCGTGCGCCAGGACAGGTGTGTGTGTGTGCGTGCGTGCGGCGTTAAGGCTGGGAGGGAGGAGGATGTGCGGCGTGATGCGACATGGCCGCCGGGGAGGACATGGACTGGACCATGGGCTGGGCCGGAGGGGGCGGCGGAAGCTGCGGCTGCAGGGCCCCTGAGTGTGTGTTGGGGGACGGCGGGGGGGTCGGACGCTTGAATTTGTCAGGACTGGTGCTTCTTCTTGGGGACGGCCTCTGTTGGTCGAGACAGAAAGAAAGAACACCAATAACTTTACCAGACACCACCCTCAAACTCATGTTGGCACAGGAGCCACATGGAGGAAAATCTATTCCCAAGGGACTAATAAAATCATGGCATGATAACTTAAAAATAAAGACAACTTCAGCTTGTTTTGGTCAAAAATAGAACAAGCACATTCTGAAAAGAATGTTAATTGTGTTCCGTTATATTTTCTGAATAAATGACGTGATAGTGCTCATCATAATAGTTGGGATTAAGACTGGCTTTTAAAATGCTTTCATCTGTGTTAAATTTTAATCCATCAGAAGATGAATAATACAGGGTTTCCCCTAAAGTGGGGGCGTGGTCAACATGACATCATCAAGTAATTTGCAATGATACAATTTTCTTAACAAAGGCTCAAAAGATGTACACATACATTTAAAACAAATCTTATCAATTAGTATTAACATATTTTATTGTTTTGCCATATTTTCACTTCTTGCTGCTTTTTGTACAATGTACTTTGATATTGTTTGTGTTTACAGACTTTTAATAAATAAATGATAAATGGGTTGTACTTGTATAGCGCTTTTCTACCTTCAAGGTACTCAAAGTGCTTTGACACTACTTCCACATTTACCCATTCACACACACATTCACACACTGATGGAGGGAGCTGCCATGCAAGGCGCCAACCAGCACCCATCAGGAGCAAGGGTGAAGTGTCTTGCTCAGGACACAACGGACGTGACGAGGTTGGTACTAGGTGGGATTTGAACCAGGGGCCCTCGGGTTGCGCACGGCCACTCTCCCACTGCGCCACGCCGTCCTTTTTAAAAATGATAAACAACTAGCAACAAATCTAGCCTCTTCTTTTGGTGTTATTATATAATGTACTCATGTTTAGAGACGACTTCTGTCCATGTCCATGACTAAAGAGGCTGCTCCAGTTGGACTTTCTCTTCTTAATATTTGCACATTTAGTAGACGGCTGTCTGCGGGTATATCTGCAATATATTAAAATAATCACGTCAAAATCACAGACATGCTGACAAATCTCCAGACAGTGGCGTTCATTTTGTCAACATCCGGTTTCGATAGCACGGATTTCGGTGATCAAAGTCTTTTTATGGTGGTCGAGTTTTCGGTACATCACTCGTCAATAGTGCACAAGTAATAGGTTATATATATCAATTCATACTGTAACGACCAACTAATGTTAATGTTTTATGATCGTGCGGTTGGGATTTGATGTCAGTTTTCCCCACATTGGCAAACACATGTCTGTGCCTGAAAGGTGATCGGCGGAGAATGAGGAAGTGTTGTTGTGTGTCTGGGGAAGTGCGGACTCGCGAAAGAAAGTGTTTGCACAGAATGTAAAACTTGTTGGAATTGTGTTGTTTGTTATCATAAAATTGGTAATAAAAGTTAAAAATAGCGCCAGACTATGTGTGATTTCTTCTGGTGTTTACAATATATTTTATTACTTTAATTTGTTTTTGCGTACAAAAAAATGTTTTTACAGGTGTGGCGGTAAAATAAATGCTGTTCAATTACATTAAGGGGAAACCCTGTAATATCAAAATCAAATTACAGGATGTTATTATGGTAATTGACTCCTTTTCCTCAAATGATGTACTAAAACATAATGTATTTATTTTCTGTACAAATGTAGCATCATCTACAACAAAACATGTGAATTTTGACTAATTTTATTAATCAAACATGATTTAGAAGTGGATACATATTATTTATGTGCACCCAAAAAATGTGTCCCCCCTGCAGTGTGTATATTGTACTTATTATATATTGTTATGAGGGTGTCTGCTACTACATGATATATATACTTGCAGTGTGTATATTGTACATATTACATATTGTTATGAAGGTGTCTGTTACTACATGATATATATACTTGCAGTGTGTATATTGTACATATTACATATTGTTATGAAGGTGTCTGTTACTACATGATATATATACTTGCAGTGTGTATATTGTACATATTACATATGGTTATGAAGGTGTCTGTTACTACATGATATATATACTTGCAGTGTGTATATTGTACATATTACATATGGTTATGAAGGTGTCTGTTACTACATGATATATATACTTGCAGTGTGTATATTGTACATATTACATATTGTTATGAAGGTGTCTGTTACTACATGATATATATACTTGCAGTGTGTATATTGCACATATTACATATGGTTATGAAGGTGTCTGTTACTACATTATATATATACTTGCAGTGTGTATATTGAACATATTACATATTGTTATGAAGGTGTCTGTTACTACATGATATATATACTTGCAGTGTGTATATTGTACATATTACATATTGTTATGAAGGTGTCTGTTACTACATGATATATATACTTGCAGTGTGTATATTGTACATATGACGTATTGTTATGAAGGTGTCTTATTACATTACATACATACTTACAGTGTGATTTAACAGCTTGGAGGTTCTTCAATAAGAGCGCTTTATATGCAGCGATTGTTACTGACTTTAGTTAATGTTTGTTTACGAGTTAAAATACATTAAAAAAAAGAAAAGCATGTGTTCTCTTTTTATATAAGAATTGTGAATGATAGGCAAAATTCCTCCAAAAAGTGCAGTTCCCTTTTGTGTGTGACACCGCGCGCCTTCTTCCAGGATGTGCACTCTGGGTGGTGCAACCCTAAAGTGTGGGCCTTCTCTGTCATATCATGCCCTGTGCG
>NC_084619.1:71033535-71073535 GCF_033978795.1 Nerophis ophidion | reverse complement strand
CAACTTTGACAAGTCATCATAAAAACATGTTACGTAATTTGACTTTATGGTCTTAATTTCGACAGATAAAAAGGGCTGCTGGCAGGTTTCGTATCATAATCAGAGGAGCTTTTATTGTGTGCCAATGCTGAAAGTACATTGACCTTTTCGAGGACTACACTCACTACGCCTCCATGCACTATACTAGTCTAATTTCTCAAATTGATTGTTTTTATTTTCACTCCCTCTAATGCTACTATTGGTCAAACGTCGGGGGGCGCTTTTCGCCATTTAGCGCGGATAAATATATTGCTTTTCCGGTTGACGTGTGACGTCACCAGAGTCATCTGTGGATCCTTACAACTTGTTATAAGTGATGTCCGCTGTAATATTGGCGCAGATTAGAAATATCACATCTCTACTGGCTATGCTGATGTTAAATAGCAGACAGCATCAGGAATGTATCTTGGATTGTGCTACGAACATGACGCTACAACCAAGAATGTATCGGGGCGGATGCAGCTCCGCAGCAAAGAAAGACAGGCAGGAGGGTTTTTGCAAAGGAATTTTTACGACGAAGAATCATGGAAATAAAACTTTTCATTCATAAGACTCTGTGGATTAATGGAAGGAGTTTTAAATCCAAAGGAAAAGAGCGTTGGTGCCCCGACTAATAGTGTTCCAGAGGAAGGTTGCTGTTGTTCTGGACTATCTTGCCAGTTAAGATAGCTTCCCTTTTAAAGAAATCTCCATTTCTTTTTTTTTTTACTGTCGAAGCAGTTGAAAATGTTCCGTTCTTTTAATATCTGAAGCAAATAAAAAGTCTCTTTCATTACAATTAGGGTTGCAAAATTCCTTGAATATTCAAAGTTGGAAACTTTCCATGGGAATTAACGGGAATACATGGGAAATTAATGGGAATAAACATTGAATGGGGGCTTCACGGTGGCAGAGGGGTTAGTGCGTCTGCCTCACAATACGAAGGTCCTGCAGTCCTGGGTTCAAATCCAGGCTCGGGATCTTTCGGTGTGGAGTTTGCATGTTCTCCCCGTGAATGCGTGGGTTCCCTCCGGGTACTCCGGCTTCCTCCCACTTCCAAAGACATGCACCTGGGGATAGGTTGATTGGCAACACTAAATTGGCCCTAGTGTGTGAATGTGAGTGTGAATGTTGTCTGTCTGTGTTGGCCCTGCGATGAGGTAGCGACTTGTCCAGGGTGTACCCCGCCTTCCGCCCGATTGTAGCTGAGATAGGCGCCAGCGCCCCCCGCGACCCCGAAAGGGAATAAGTGGTAGAAAATGGATGGAAGGATGGAAACATTGAATGCAACATGCTAGGTCTTGCAGTATGAGTATTAGCTAAAACAACCTGATTTAATGCAAATTCAGTAGAATTTCAACCCTTCACTGTGCATTCCTCCATCACATGCACAGATAATTAAAAAAGTTCAAGTTTAAGTATCAATAATTGTCAGACACAAACGAGGTGTGGCGTAATTATTCTCTGCATTTGACCCATCACCCTTGATCACCCCCTGGGAGGTGAGGGGAGCAGTGAGCAGCGGTGAGTTATTTTTGGTGATTTAACCCCCAATTCCAACCCTTGATGCTGAGTGACAATTCCCAGCATGCAACACACTACAGCAGGGCTTTTGAGGCCACACTATTATTTGAGCCCAAGGACTTCATGGCATAATCCAGGTGTGTTAGTCCGACTTTTCAAAAACCGAACATGATCGGATTAAGGTGTTTCCATGAGTTGTAGGATGCTTATTTTGAGCCAAACTGTTTGAGAAATGGGACTAATTTAGGGCATGGCTGTTTCAGTAGTTTGTTTCTCTACAGGTGAAGGTTGGACATACCAGGTGATATTGGGCGGCTGGAGCTGGGGGAGGGGGTGTAAGGGATGGGGCTGGACACCGTCCTGGCTCTCAAGCCCTGTGCCGACATCTCATTGAAGTACCTGACAGAGAGACAAGTCCCATAAGTAAAAAAAAAAACTGGGCAGACAGAATAGTTTGAGTGTTTCATGTCGATTGGTGATTGTAGCGGCTGGACGCCTCGTCTCGTACCGCTCGTCGTCCATCTCCAGGCTGGACTCGCTCTCTGACAGCTGTCTGCACAGAGCCTCCCGGCGCTCCATCTCTCTCTGCAGCTTTCTCTGCAGCCTGATGTTCTCCTCCCTCATGTGTCGCTCCTCTTCGATGTACTGGGCACGCTTCTCTGTGTCTAAGAGGAACAGATGAACATGTCTTTCCAACAATAACCCAGCTTTTTTGAATGACAGTGTCTGCGTGTAGCACAAGTAAGCAAGCACCCGTGTACTGCTTTTTCTCAAGTTTGGGCTCCCTCTGGTGGCCAAATACATATACATGCTTGCACTGGTCAAATATCCTCTATATCAGTGTTCTATCCATCCAACCATCCATCTTCTTCCGCTTATCCGAGGTCGGGTCCCGGGGGCAGCAGCCTAAGCAGGGAAGCCCAGACTTCCCTTTCCCCAGCCACTTGGTCCAGCTCCTCCCGGGGGATCCCGAGGCGTTCCCAGGCCAGTCTGGAGACATAGTCTTCCCAACGTGTCCTGGGTCTTCCCCATGGCCTCCTACTGGTTGGACGTGCCCTAAACACCTCCCTAGGGAGGCGTTCGGGTGGCATCCTTTGAGTTCCTCCCGGATGACAGAGCTTCTCACCCTATCTCTAAGGGAGAGACCCGCCACACGGCGGAGGAAACTCATTCGGGCCGCTTGTACCCGTGATCTTATCCTTTCGGTCTTGACCCAAAGCTCATGACCATAGGTGAGGATGGGAACGTAGATCTACCGGTAAATTGAAAGCTTTGCCTTCCAGCTCAGCTCCTTCTTCACCACAACGGATCGGTACAACGTCCGTATTACTGAAGACGCCGCACCGATCTCACGATCCACTCTTCCCTCGCTCGTGAACAAGACTCCTAGGTACTTGAACTCCTCCACTTGGGGCAGGGTCTCCTCCCCAACCCGGAGATGGCACTCCACCCTTTTCCGGGCGAGAGCCATGGATTCGTTTAAAGATTCTTTAAATGACATTAATCTAACTCTTTTTAGAACACTATTATAAAAACACTATTCAAAGATATTGTGGATTACATTGTTTTCTGTTTTTAAGAACTTACTACAAAAACACTAGTCAAAGATCCCTAAGATGACATGAATGTTTCACTTTTTAGAACCCTATTACAAAAAACATTAGCCAAAGAGCCTCAGGATGACATGCGTTCTTTGCTGTTTTTAAGAACCTACTGCAAAAACACTAGTCACAAATTTTGGAGATGACATACATATTTTGTTGTTTTCGGGAACCTGCTAAAAAAATACAAATCAAAGATCCTCAAGATGACAAATGTGCTGTTTTTGAGAACCTACTGCAAACAAACCAGTCAAAGATCCTCAAAGTGACATGAGTCGATCGCTGTTTTTAAGAACCTACTGCAAATAAACCACACGACAAAAATCCTTAAGATGATGTGAATATTTTTGCTGTTTGAGGAACCTACTGCAAATTCACTAGTCAGAAATTCTAAGATGACATGAATTTGTTGTTTTTTTAAGAGCCTACTACAAAAACAAATACCCTCAAAATGACATGAATATGGCAACTAAAACACTCATCAAAGATCCTCAAGATGACAAATATTTTGCTGATTTGGAAAAAATACTGCAATAACACCAGTGAAAGACCTGGAAGATGAAATTATTTTTGGGATGTTTTTAAGAACCTACTGCAAAACCACTAGTCAAAGATCCTAAAGATGTCTATATTTTCCGTTTTTAAGAACCTACTGGAAAAAAAAAGACGAGACAAAGATTCTCAAGATGTCACAAAACGTTTGCTATTTTTAAGAACTTACTGCAAAAACACTAGTCAAACATTCAAGATGGCATGAGTCCCATAAGTCCCTGTTTGAGGAACCTACTGCAAATTCACTAGTCAGAAATTCTAAGATGACATGAATTTGTTGCTTTTTTAAGAGCCCACTACAAAAACAAATACCCTCAAAATGACATGAATATGGCAACTAAAACACTCATCAAAGATCCTCAAGATGACAAATATTTGGCTGATTTGGAAAAAATACTGCAATAACACTAGTGAAGGACCTGGAAGATGAGATGTGCTGTTTTTGAGAACCTACTGCAAACAAACCAGTCAAAGATCCTCAAAGTGACATGAGTCGATCGCTGTTTTTAAGAACCTACTGCAAATAAACCACACGACAAAAATCCTTAAGATGATGTGAATATTTTTGCTGTTTGAGGAACCTACTGCAAATTCACTAGTCAGAAATTCTAAGATGACATGAATTTGTTGCTTTTTTAAGAGCCTACTACAAAAACAAAAACCCTCAAAATGACATGAATATGGCAACTAAAACACTCAAAGATCCACAAGATGACAAATATTTTGCTGATTTGGAAAAAATACTGCAATAACACCAGTGAAAGACCTGGAAGATGAAATTATTTTGTTGATGTTTTTAAGAACCTACTGCAAAACCACTAGTCAAAGATCCTAAAGATGTTTATATTTTCCGTTTTTAAGAACCTACTGCAAAACCACTAGTCAAAGATCCTAAAGATGTCTATATTTTCCGTTTTTAAGAACCTACTGGGAAAAAAAGAACGAGACAAAGATTCTCAAGATGTCACAAAACGTTTGGTATTTTTAAGAACTTACTGCAAAAACACTAGTCAAACATTCTCAAGATGGCATGAGTCTTTTGCTGTTTGAGGAACCTACTGCAAATTCACTAGTCAGAAATTCTAAGATGACATGAATTTGTTGCTTTTTTAAGAGCCTACTACAAAAACAAATACCCTCAAAATGACATGAATATGGCAACTAAAACACTCATCAAAGATCCTCAAGATGACAAATATTTTGCTGATTTGGAAAAAATACTGCAATAACACTAGTGAAAGACCTGGAAGATGAAATTATTTTTGGGATGTTTTTAAGAACCTACTGCAAAACCACTAGTCAAAGATCCTAAAGATGTCTATATTTTCCGTTTTTAAGAACCTACTGGAAAAAAAAGACGAGACAAAGATTCTCAAGATGGCACAAAACGTTTGCTATTTTTAAGAACTTACTGCAAAAACACTAGTCAAACATTCTCAAGATGGCATGAGTCTTTTACGTTTTGAGGAACCTACTGCAAAAACCCGAGTCAAAGATTCTCAAGATGACATGAAATGTTGCTCTTTTTAAGAACCTACAGCAAAAACAGGCCAAATAGCTTCAAGCTGATTTTTGTTTGTTTTTTAAGAATCTCCTACAAAACAACCAGTCAAAAATCCTCAAGACGACATATGTTGCTGTTTTTAAGAAGCTACTGCAAAACTACCACTCAAAGATCTTTAAGATGACATATTTTGCTGTTTGAGGAACCTACTGCAAATTCACTAGTCAGAAATTCTAAGATGACATGAATTTGTTGCTTTTTTAAGAGCCTACTACAAAAACAAATACCCTCAAAATGACATGAATATGGCAACTAAAACACTCATCAAAGATCCTCAAGATGACAAATATTTTGCTGATTTCGAAAAAATACTGCAATAACACTAGTGAAAGACCTGGAAGATGAAATTATTTTTTGGATGTTTTTAAGAACCTACTGCAAAACCACTAGTCAAAGATCCTAAAGATGTCTATATTTTCCGTTTTTAAGAACCTACTGGAAAAAAAAGAAAGAGACAAAAATTCTAACGTTTGCTATTTTTAAGAACTTACTGCAAAAACACTAGTCAAACATTCTCAAGATGGCATGAGTCTTTTGCTGTTTGAGGAACCTACTGCAAAAACCCGAGTCAAAGATTCTTAAGATGACATGAAATGTTGCTCTTTTTAAGAACCTACAGCAAAAACACGTCAAATAGCTTCAAGCCGATTTTTGTTTGTTTTTTAAGAATCTCCTACAAAACAACCAGTCAAAAATCCTCAAGACGACATATGTTGCTGTTTTTAAGAAGCTACTGCAAAACTACCACTCAAAGATCTTCAAGATGACATATTTTGCTGTTTTAGGGACCTACTGCAAAAACACTGGTCAAAGAGCCCCAATATTGCCTGAGTTTTTTTTGCTGTTTTAAGAACAGACTGCAAACAAAATCCAAGATAAATCTGCTGTGTTCAGGGTCCTCCTACAAGAATACTGACCTCCCCAAAGACAAAGGTTGTAAACTAGATTTGCATCTATGGTTGATGTAAAAAAGAAGCCCTCATTAAGCACTGTGCGTACCACATGACAGGTGCACAAAAGGCCACTTACGCTGCAACTCGGTAGCACGCAGGCTTTTCTTAAGCCTCTCCACCTCGTTCTTCAGGAAGCGGATATGCTGCATCATGTTCTCGGGGGAGTCGATTTCCATGGAAACGTCTCTCGGGGACGGAGTGGCGGACACGGGCTGGTCCAGCTTCTCCTGTAGGATTCTGGTATTGTTGCAAAGGTGACCATCAATACAATCATCCTCAGCATGACTACTGAAGAGATGGAAATTGATTTATTAAAACATTGAAGGCAAAAAAAGCACCTTTTCTCCGCCTCCAGTTTGTCCATTCGCTTCCAAAGTCTGTTGACGAGGGCTTCTTGTTCCTGCTCCAATGTGTTCTCGAGGTCAATCTTCTCCCGCCTCAACTGCAGGATTAATGAGAGGAAAACATTCAGTCAATGGTAACGTGTGCAGCATGTTCATTTCAAGGTCTCAGTCCAGATAGCGGGCATGCCTGAGGATGCAGTCAGCCAAAAAACTAGCAAGGCTTACACATTTCTTACCATATTTACACCGCAATGGCCTTGTTAAGGTGTGCCTTCTCACTAGAACTATATTATGGAAACATTCTTTTACAATACACACTGCGTGTATTAAAAATTGCAGTGAGGAAGTTGCCATGGGTGAAACAAAACCAATCAAAGACAACATAGTGATGGAAACTTGAACTGATAGTCTGTTTATATGGAGTTTATTGTTAATCATTTTGAAGCAGAAGAGACATTAACTTTTCATGTTAAAATAAAATGTATTTACATTTCTACTGTCAATTTGTTTGATTTATATTTTAAATGTGTATCGTTTTTTTCTGTGACTACTTTTAAACAAAATAAAATATTCTTTTGAATATAGAAACATTTGCTGAATTTGTATTTTCTCCTATGTACATTTGTTCTTTAAGGGTTGATCACAAAAAATGCTAACAATTTTTTTCTGTAACAATTATATTTCAAAATTATCCCCATATTATTTTGAAAGCGTCACGGTGGAAGAGTGGTTAGTGCGTCTGCCTCACAATACGAAGGTCCTGCAGTCCTGGGTTCAAATCCAGGCTGGGGATCTTTCTGTGTGGAGTTTGCATGTTCTCCCCATGAATGCGTGGGTTCCCTCCGGGTACTCCGGCTTCCTCCCACTTCCAAAGACATGCACCTGGGGATAGGTTGATTGGCAACACAAAAAATTGGCCCTAGTGTGTGAATGTGAGTGTGAATGTTGTCTGTCTATCTGTGTTGGCCCTGCGATGAGGTGGCGACTTGTCCAGGGTGTACCCCGCCTTCCGCCCGATTGTAGCTGAGACAGGCGCCAGCGCCCCCCGCGATCCCGAAAGGGAATAAGCGGTAGGAAATGGGTGGATGGATAGATGTATTTTCTCCTATGTACATTTGTTCTTTAAGGGTCGATCACAAAAAATGCTAATAATTTTTTTCTGTAACAATTATATTTCAAAATGATCCCCAAATTATTTTGAAAGAAATACATTGTATTCTCTTCTACATACAAAATGTTTACGAAAAATGTTTATATTTTTGTTCTCTAACTTAATTTTTTTTAAATTCCTTACAAATATAAATTACTTTGAAATAAATTCATGTGGGAGATTTTGATCTCATTTGCATTTTTTGCCAATATAAACGTTTTTATTTAAATGTTTGTACGAAATCCGAAAAAAGGAAAAAAAAATAATCAAAATTACTGAAATGTCATCTTCAGAAATAGTTGACTTGATCTAGAACTACATAAAAATGAGGTACCAAAAAAATCAATGGTTTAAAAGGAAGAAAAAACATCCATGTTACCTTTGTATTTCCCACAATGCAAAAATGTGTTTAAATATAACTCTACAAATAAAAAAGGATTAACTGGCTGGAATATAAAGACAATATAACATACATTCATAAACGTGGATGCATATGCAAAAGTGCAATATATTTATCTTTACACTAATATATTCATTTATATCTGCACCTTATTGCTCTTTAATCCTGCACTACCATGAATTAATGCAACAAAATGTTGTTCCTATCTGTACTGTAAAGTGAAAATTTGAATGACAACAAAAGGAAGTCTAAGTCTCTAAAAATAATCTAAATTGTACTTAATTTTTCCTGTTGTTAATGTTTAAAAAAATCTATACAAAGTAATCCGTTTAGTAAATTAAGTGAAATGGCAGAAAATCAGAGTTGTCATTGGGAGGCAATCCTTAAGTGTAGTGAAGCACTGCACTGGTCATAGAAAGCTCCATTTGGAGAAGTATGCAGCGTCACACACAAGCACCACTCAGACTGAACCCCAAATAATAAACATTCACAGCAACAATGCCCCCAGGAAACATCTGACTGAGGACCAATAAACTTATCTGGAAATGAAAAGTCGACATCATCCAACTCTGGCGTACGTTACCTGCTCCAGTGTGAGCTGCTTGGAGATGGTCTCGTTCTCCATCTTTTTGATCTTCTTCATGAGCTTGTTGACCTGGAACTCCTGCTCCTGCTCCAGGTGCTGCTCCAGCTCGGCCTTCTCGTGCTGGAGCTGCGATGGAGCGAAGAAGGGGAAAAAAAGAGCGGGGTTGAGCGAGCCGTGAGTCACCAGTCAACTATTTGAAGACAACAGTGGAAAAGATGTCCAATGTTGGCTTGAAAAGGGAGATGGAAATGAATGAAGCGGCAGCCATGGTAACCACATTGGGCAGATAAGACACTAACAAGAGGTGAGGGTCAAAAAGGCGTCTTTGTGTCAAATGATATGAGCAGCACATACCCGTCACTAGGAAAAGTGCTCATAATAATAATAATATCCATCCATCCATTTTCTACCGCTTATTCCCTTTCGGGGTCGCGGGGGGCGCTGGCGCCTATCTCAGCTACAATCGGGCGGAATGATTTGATCAAAATTATAGTTTTTTCATTGGGCTCCAGTTCTGCAGAGGACGTCACACCAAGACGGGGTGACATATTGAGTCAGGGGCCATTACAAGTACTTCATTATCTTGTTAGAATAATCATATATATATATTATCACACAACTTCAGTATGCTTAAAGTCAGTTGCTATAGTTATTAGCTATTGTGCTTAAGCTGTACTTTTTCTATCTGTGCAAGGACAAAAACTTCTTGTCTGAGGGGTGGCCTCAGCCGCAGATGTTATCTTTGTTTTAGCCCGCTAACAGCCAAGGACTTCAAGGACCTCAACGAAGATAAGACGACAGCACGCAGACGACGCAGAAACAAGACCCCAGCACATTCCGTCACGTATTTTGCGTACTGGAGCTGCTTGGCATAATAATAATAATAATAATAATAATAACTTAAGAGTTATATCGCTCTATTCTAGACACTCAAAGCGCTCACAGAGAAGTGGGACTCAACATTCTTTCACAACTGGTGGTGGTAAGCTACATCTGTAGCCACAGCTGCCCTGGGGTAGACTGACGGAAGCGTGGCTGCCAGTTTGCGCCTACGGCCCGTCCGACCACCACCAGTGTGAGCGGCACCGGGGGCAAAGGGTGAAGTGTCCTGCCCAAGAACACAACGGCAGCGATTTTTGGATGTCAATAGGTGGGAAGCGAACCTGCAACCCTCAGGTTTCTGACCGGCCGCTCTACCCACTACGCCAGGGGCGCTCACACTTTTTCTGCAGGTGAGCTCCTTTTCAATTGACCAAGTCGAGGAGATCTACCTCATTCCTATTTATAATTTATATTTATTTATTTATGAAAGAGACATTTTTGTTAACAAGTTAATGGTGTTTAATGATAATACAAGCATGTTTAACACACATAGATTCCTTTCTTTCATGAAGACAAGAATATAAGTTGGTGTATTACCTGATTCTGATGACTTGCATTGATTGGAATTAGACAGTGGTGATGATAATGTCCGCATTTTCAAATGGAGGAGAAAAAAAAGTCCTCCTTTCTGTCCAATACCACATGAAAGTAGTTGGATTTGGCATCTCATTTGTCCAACTTGCATACTCGTTTTTAAACACTTTGTTATGAGAGTAGCATATGTGTGTGGCCCTTTAATGTCTGGCAGCAGGTGAGTGACGTCAGTGAGTGTGCGGGTGGGCAAGCAAGTGAGAAAGCGGTCGCTGAGGGCGGGGGAGAAATACATTGGCATCAAACTCCGTAGCTTGCTAGCTTGTGCACGCTAGCTTTCTGAGACTCTGATTTTGTTAGCACAGGCAGGATGAAACAGGTCTTTTATGGTGAAGACAGGAACTGTGCAGTCGGTCTTTAGAGTTTTGACAGTAGGTACGGAGTCTCTAGAAATAAAATGTGTTTCTCTGCGTCCGCCCTGTTAGTGATTTTTTTCTTAAATATGAGCTCGCAGCAGCCAGCGTCATCTCACAAGATCCTCGGGTGCCGAGAATGTCAAACAACTGACGAAAGTGAAGTCTTGGTAGGATTGATGATTGCTCATTTTTATGTATATTTTTTAATGCCTGGCTTGAGATCGACTGACACACCCTCCGAGATCGACCAGTCGATCGCGATCGACGTAATGCCCACCCCTGCACTACGCCATGCCGCCCAACGCTCATGTATTCATTTATGAGGAACAACTGTTTCCATAGTCCTTGCAACGACTAAAGCAGACATGATTAAAGCTGCAAGCACAGAATGCTAGCAAATACACTGCAATGAAGTCAGAGCAAGCCTTTGAATGAAGACATGGTGATTAAGTGAGTTCATCCGCTCCAGGTTCAAACTGTGGCCCTTATACCACCATTATTGAAGCCCTCTCAAAAACATGATCACGATTACTCTCAGCGCATTCAATCGATAAGGTGGCGACTTGTCCAGGGTGTACCCCGCCTTCCGCCCGATTGTAGCTGAGATAGGCGCCAGCGCCCCCCGAGACCCCAAAAGGGAATAAGCGGTAGAAAATGTATGGCATTCAATCGATCACAACTTTACTGTTTGGTTTGTCTAAGAAGACATTTTTTGCCTCTCATCTCATTAATCTCAGTCTGCGGCTAGATCTGACCAATTTAAGTCTAAGACTAGATGTGACCAATCAAATCAAATCAACTTTATTTATAAAGCACATTTAAAATTTACCACATGGGTAGACAAAGTGCTGTACAATACAAAGGTTAAAAGTTAACACAAGAAAAACGAGCAAACACAACACAACAAAAACAGAGCATGATAAAAAAAAAATCTAAGTCTAAGACCAGATGTGACCAATCTAAGTCTAGGGTCTAGATGTGACCAATTTAAGTCTAGGCCTAGATGTGACCAGTCTAAGTCTAGGCCTAGATGTGACCAATCTAAATCTAAGACTACATGTCACCAATCTAAGTCTAAGACTAGATGTGACCAATCGAAGTCAGACCAGATCTACAAGATGTGACCAATCTAAATCTAAGACAAGATGTGACCAATCTAAATCAAAGACTACATGTGAACAGTCTAAATCTAAGACTAGATGTGACCAATCGAAGTCAGACCAGATCTACAAGATGCGATCAATCTAAATCTAAGACTACATGTCACCAATCTAAGTCCAAGACTAGATGTGACCAATCTAAATCAAAGACTACATGTGAACAATCTATATCTAAGACTAGATGTGACCAATCGAAGTCAGACCAGATCTACAAGATGTGACCAATCTAAATCTAAGACTACATGTCACCAATCTAAGTCTAAGACTAGATGTGACCAATCGAAGTCAGACCAGATCTACAAGATGTGACCAATCTAAATCAAAGACTACATGTGAACAATCTAAATCTAAGACTAGATGTGACCAATCCAAAAACCAGATCTACCAATCTAAGTCTAAGACCAGATGTGACCAATCTAAGTCGAAGACTAGATGTGACCAATCTAAGTCTAAGACTAGATGTGACCAATCTAAGTCTAAGACTAGATGTGACCAATCAAAGTCTAAGACTAGATGTGACCAATCAAAGTCTAAGACTAGATGTAACAATCTAAGTCTATGACCATAAACTGATGAAATGTACTCAAATGAGAGGCGAAATGTCTTCTAAGACAAACCAAACCGTCCAGGTGTGATGGACTGGATGAGACTATAATGATCAAAGTCTTTTTTCTGTGGTCGAGTTTTCGGTATGTCACTGTGTCAATAGTACACAAATAATAGGCTCTATATATCAATTCACACTGTAACGACCAACTAAAGTTAATGTTTTATGCTTGTGTGACTTGGATTGGATGTCAGTTTTCCCCCATATTTAAAAAGACACCGTCCATGCCTGAAAGGTGATTGGCGGAGAATAAGGAAGTGTCGTGTGCACGCAGGGGAAACGCGGACTCAGAGACGAAAGTGTTTGCATGGGAGGTACAACCTGTTGGAACTGTGCTGTTTATTGTCATTAGATTGGTAATAAAAGTCAAAAATAGCGTCGGACGTTGTGTAATTTCTCCTGGAACATACTATATTACTTTAATTTGTTTTCAGGTAAAAAAAAAACTTATTTCCACAATGTTTTCTTCATTGTTATTTGTATTCTTTAACGACTTTTATACATTGGTGCGTCTCACCAGTGCTTTGGTAAATAAGAAGCCGTGACCCACACTATAGTTATTAAAACCCAACCACTGTATCTTATATTGAACGAAAGTACATCAAAATGCAGTAAAATATTGTGTACCAACACATTCAATGAATATTTCAGGATCAAAATGTTTTTTATCCACAAACTCAAAAAAGATTTGAACACAAAGTGTCTGCAGAGGTTTTTGGTACATGTTATATCAGAGGAGGTCAATATCAGGAGACACAAACAAAATGTCTGATAAAAAATATTTTGGTAGAAAAATGCCTTTTTTGGATTGAATTAGTTGGTGTGTGGGCTTCACGGTGGAAGAGGGGTTAGTGCGTCTGCCTCACAATACGAAGGTCCTCCAGTCCTGGGTTCAAATCCAGGCTCGGGATCTTTCTGTGTGGAGTTTGCATGTTCTCCCCGTGAATGCGTGGGTTCCCTCCGGGTACTCCGGCTTCCTCCCACCTCCAAAGACATGCACCTGGGGATAGGTTGATTGGCAACACTAAATTGGCCCTAGTGTGTGAATGTGAGTGTGAATGTTGTCTATCTGTGTTGGCCCTGCGATGAGGTGGCGACTTGTCCAGGGTGTACCCCGCCTTCCGCCCGATTGTAGCTGAGATAGGCGCCAGCGCCCCCCGCGACCCCACAAGGGAATAAGCCGTAGAAAATGGATGGATAGTTGGTGTGTTTATTCTCCAAGTCGGGACCAGTAGTTCAGTCACAGAGACATTCTGTGCCTGCCTGCAAGTCCACATTCAGGGCAGGAGTGCTGGTAAGCTGCAGTGTAACCAAAGTCAGTCACTGAAGTCGCTCCTTCTCAATGTTGTGTTACAACTTCTACGCTGGTGTTCAGGTTTTCCCTTAAACTGCCAAAATACCTGTGGCCGTGGTTACAGGCGCGGTCCTTGTGACATCATCGAGTGATTTGCGTAATTGGCTATGATATGATGTTCTTTAAAAAGGCTCAAAAAAATGTATGCAAATCTGTTAGTATTAATTAGTATTAATACTCCTTTTTAAATAGTTTTGGCTTATTTTCAATTGTTGCTGCTTTTTTTACGGTCATATAATCGCACTTTGTTGACTTTTAAGTCGGATCTTAACAGTCTTAAATGGCCATACAAGTATCCAACGCAGGGTTTCTGCAGGCATCAGCAAGTCTAATGTAATGCTTTTTAATGCAACTTAAAATACATTTAAAGCCCACGCCCTACTGAAGATAGCTACTATATATAGTCAAAAGCTTACTATTGTGTGTTCGACAAGATTGTAAGCATTTGACACCGACAATCTAGTTAAAAAGATTCTATTAACTGTTACGCTCTAGTGAATTAGAATTAGCTCACAAGACTGTTTCATGTATATTTTCTTTAATTTCATTAAGCAAAAGTCGCTTTTTTTTGGTCACGCCAAAGAAATGTGACAATGTGAACAGCTGCCTGCCTTTAATCGGCTACTGATGATTAGTTAACAGCATGTGTCACTTCACCACCTACATGCCTAGGGAGCAAAGTTCCGAGGTCTTTTTGCACAAACCGCCTGCGCTCGCTTAATATAACGAAGAAAACAAAAAGTCATGAAAACTTCACACCCTGAACGACTCTAAAAAAAGCATTTCCATCAAAGACAAAATAAAAAAAATGGAATTAGGTGCTTTTGTTTTTTGTTATATTTTATGTTGTTATCCTTTGTACATGTTTCTTTTGTTTATTCTCTCCTTATGGTCACTGTTTCTACTTCTTAATTAGTGTTGGAAAATTACAGCCAACAAATATTTGTACATACATACAAAAGTATAGAAACATATTTACTCCTGTGTTCCAATTGTTTGTGTCATATTGTTGTGACTGGTCAGCTTGTCACGACATCAAAGCCCACCTTCGCCCCAGTCTTCTCCTACGTTTTCGAAAAAACTGTGCACATTAAAAATGGCCGATTTATTGAAATGATTTGTTCCAACTTAAACGTTGAAGTGTTCCTTTCAGTACCACACACAGGACAACATGTGGAAGAGAATGGCAAGTAGGCACCGCCTATGCGTACTGAAACAAAGATGGTGCGCGACTGACAAGAGGCTCACTCATCCATTGAATTCCAGTAAAGCGCTGAGAAGGATGCACGACGCGAGAGCGCTTCAATCCAGTTTGAATGCCAGACATGAAGACGTAACATTTTTTCAAATGTATCGACGATGACAAACGATCAAAAGTTCATTCCCATTGATCGCTCCAAGAATCGACTTATTGACTATCGGTCTCGGTCTGCAATTGTATGAAGTTTTTTCATGCCTCTGGAAATCAAATATAATGCTTTTTCATGCCTTTGTTTCCTCAAAATCCATTTAATGGCTTTTTAATGACCTGTACCATCAACAAGAAATAAAATCAGGTGGATATTGCTACACGTGTCGAGGAGGCGAGTCTCATCATAGGTAAAAACACGATGTACAAACCCCGTTTCCATATGGGTTGGGAAATTATGTTAGATGTAAATATAAACGGAATACAATGATTTGCAAATCTTTATCAACCCATATTCAGTTGAATGCACTACAAAGACAAGATATTTGATGTTCAAACTCAAACTTAATTTTTTTTTTGCAAATAATAATTAACTTAAAATTTCATGGCTGCAACACGTGACAAAGTAGTTGGGAAAGGGCATGTTCACCACTGTGTTACATCACCTTTTCTTTTAACAACACTCAATAAACGTTTAATTGTTGAAGCTTTGAAAGTGGAATTCTTTACCATTCTTGTTTTATGTAGAGCTTCAGTTGTTCAACATTCCGGGGTCTCCGCTGTCGTATTTTACGCTTCATAATGCGCCACACATTTTCCATGGGAGACAGGTCTGGACTGCAGGCGAGCCAGGAAAGTAACCACACTCTTTTTTTTACCAAGCCACGCTGTTGTAACACGTGCTGAATGTGGCTTGGCATTGTCTTGCTGAAATAAGTAGGGTCGTCAATGAAAAAGACGGCGCTTAGATGACAACATAAGTTGTTCCAAAACATGTATGTACCGTTCAGCATTAATGGTGCCTTCACAGATGTGTAAGTTACCCATGCCTTGGGCACTAATGCACCCCCATACCGTCACAGATGCTGGCTTTTGAACTTTGCGTCGATAACAGTCTGGATGGTTCGCTTCCCCTTTGGTCCGGATGACACGATGTCGAATATTTCCAAAAACAATTTCAAATGTGGACTCTTCAGACCACAGAACACTTTTCCACTTTGCATCAATCCATCTTAGATGATCTCGGGCCCAGAGAAGCCGGCGGCGTTTCTGGATGTTGTTGATGAATGGCTTTCGCTTTGCAGAGTAGAGCTTTAACTTGCACTTACAGATGTAGCGACAAACTGTTTTTAGTGACAGTGGTTGTTTTCTGAAGTGTTCCTGAGCCCGTGTGGTGATATCCTTTAGAGATTGATGTCGGTTTTTGATACAGTGCCGTCTGAGGGATGGAAGGCCACTGTCATTCAATATGTTATTCTTGCCATGCCGCATATGTGAAGTGATTTCTCCAGATTCTCTGAACATTTTGATGATATTATGGAGCGTAGATGTTGAAATCCCTAAATTTCTTGCAATTGCACTTTGAGAAAGGTTGTTCTTAAACTGTTTGACTATTTGCTCACGCAGATTCGGACAAAGGGGTGTACGTCGCCCCATCCTTTCTTGTGAAAGACTGAGCATTTTTTGGGAAGCTGTTTTTATACCCAATCATGCCACCCACCTGTTCCCAATTAGCCTGCACACCTGTGGGATGTTCCAAATAAGTGTTTGCTGAGCATTCCTCAACCTTATCAGTATTTATTGCCACATTTCCCAACTTCTTTGTCACGTGTTGCTGGCATCAAATTCTAAAGTTAATGATTATTTGCAAAAAAACAAAAGTTTATGAGTTTGAACATCAAATATGTTGTCTTTGTAGCATATTCAACTGAATATGGGTTGAAAAGGATTTGCAAATCGTTGTATTCCGTTTATATTTACATCTAACACAATTTACCAACTCATATGGAAACAGGGTTTGTACTTTCTGCTTTTTCTACTACTGCTGTTGACCTCAGCTTTGGCCGTACAAGAAGTTCCACTTCCTGTTCTGCGGTTATCATCACATTTATCCTACTTACCCATTTCTTCCCCCTTTGTTTAATAAAATGATGTCCTCCTGAAGGAGTATTGGCGCTGTAACAAAGGTTGCACTCACATGCATGAGCTTCCTGGACAGCTCGTTGGTGAGGAACTCCTCCTCCTTCTCGTAGTTGACGGCCAGGGTCTCTTTCTCCTTCTGGAGGGCTTGGATCTTCTTAAACAAGGTGTTGCTGATGAACTCCTCTTCCTGCTCCGCTCTGGCTTGCTGCAATAAGCACAGCAAATATTAACCAAGCGCAGTGGAACACTTGAGTTGAAACATGTAGTACAGTGTCTTTTAACCTTTTTTGAACCAAGGCGCATTTTTTTGCCTTGAAAAAAAAAGCGTAGGCACACCACCAGCAGAAATCATTAAAAAATGAAACTCAGTTGACGGTAAAAAGTCGTTGTCGCAATTGTTGGATATGACTTTAAAGCATAACCAAGCATGTATGACTATAGCTCTTGTCTCAAAGTAGGTGTACTGTCACTTATTTGAACTTTTGTTGCATTTCCCTGTGTAGTCTTTTACTTCTTGTCTTGCGCTCCTATTTTGGTGGCTTTTCCTCTTTCTTCCTAGAGCAGTTTCTTGTCTTTCTTTGAGCGATATTTCCCGCATCTACTTTGTTTTAGCAATCCAGAATATTTCAGTTGTTTTTATCCTTCTTTGTGTGGACATTATTGATTGTCATGTCATGTTCGGATGTACATTGTGGACGCCATCTTTGCTCCACAGTAAGTCTTTGCTGTCGTCCAGCATTCTGTTTTTTTTCCCCCTATGTAGCCAGTTAGGTTTTAGTTTCGTTCTGCATAGCCTTCCCTAAGCATACATTCCTTTTCTTAGAGGTTTGATTGATTGATTGATACTTTTATTAGTAGTTTGCACAGTACAGTACATATTCCGTACAATTGATCACTAAATGGTAACACCCGAATAAGTTTTTCAACTTGTTTAAGTCGGGGTCCACGTTAATCAATTCATGGTACAAATATATACTATCGACATAATACAGTCATCACACAAGTTAATCATCATAGTATGTACATTGAATTATTTACATTATTTACAATCCGGGGGGTGGGATGAGGAGCTTTGGTTGATTGACATCAGAACTTCAGTCATCAACAATTGCATCAACAGAGAAATGTGGACATTGAAACAGTGTAGGTCTTATTTAGTAGGATATGTACAGCCAGCAGAGAACATAGTGAGTTCACATAGCATAAGAACAAGTATATACATTAGAAGTACATTTGAGTTGTTTATAATCCGGGGAGATGGGATGTGAATGGAGGAGGGTATTAGTAAAGTGTTGAAGTTGCCTGGAGGTGTTGTTTTAGAGCGCTTTTGAAGGAATATAGAGATGCACTTACTTTTATACCTGTTGGGAGTGCATTCCACATTGATGTGGCATAGAAAGAGAATGAGTTAAGACCTTTGTTAGATCGAAATCTGGGTTTAACGTGGTTTGTGGAGCTCCCCCTGGTGTTGTGGTTATGGCGGTCATTTACGTTAAGGAAGTAGTTGGACATGTACTTCGGTATCAGGGAGGTGTAGCGGATTTTATAGACTAGGCTCAGTGCAAGTTGTTTTACTCTGTCCTCCACCCTGAGCCAGCCCACTTTGGAGAAGTGGGTTGGATTGAGGTGTGATCTGGGGTGGAGGTCTAAAAGTAACCGGATTATCTTATTCTGGGATGTTTGGAGTCTAGATTTGAGGGTTTTGGAGGTGCTGGGGTACCAGGAAGTGCAAGCGTAATCGAAGAAGGGTTGAATGAGAGTTCCCGCTAGGATCCTCAAGGTGCTTTCGTTGACCAGAGAGGAGATTCTGTAGAGGAATCTCGTTCTTTGGTTGACTTTTTTGATCACCTTGGTTGCCATTTTATCACAGGAAGGATTAGCCTCTAGAATGGAACCTAGGTAGGTGATCTCAGGTAGGGGCACTCACCTTTTGTTTATTGTTGGTTTCAGCACTAGACACCTTTTTACCTGCACGCTGCCTCCCGCTGTTTCCGACATCTACAAAGCAGGTAGCTACCGGCTGCCACTTACGGATATGGAAGAGTATTACACGGTTTCTCTGCTTAGCTCTAGACAACAACACATCATTTGCAGACTATAATTACTGGTTTGCCAAAAATATTTCTAACCCAAATGGATGAAATGAGATAATCTCCCACGGCACACTAGTGTGCCGCAGCACTGTGGTTGAAAAACACTGATGTAGTAGTTGCAAGATGATGATTCACTCTTGTTTTTCACTTGCTTGCCAAAAAGGGAAACTGAGTTTCCCCCGTAATGTCTTGTGAGATGTTGTGGGAGGAAAGCAGCATAAATCAGCTGGAGGAGGAGGCTGACAAGAAGACACCCAGCTCAGCCTCACCTCCACCCGGGGTGAAGCAGGGTGGCCAGCAAACACATGAGCTCCCTTGGCCTACATACTTGTCATCTCACCAGGGGATCCATTACACCTCGAGCAACGCAAGCAAACCCACTTGAAACCTCCCCCTTGTTTGTTTTTTTATTGTGTCGTTATATTTATATGGTAATTATTATTCTGTGACTGTAAATTGTCGGCTTGTTTTCTTATTGATGCTTTTATTTGTTTCTCTATTTGTGTAGTTTAAAATAATATGTTTTTAAATGTAATTGTATTGAGTTTGTGTACCCCAGGAAGACTAGTAGTGGGTTGTTGTAATGGGGATCCTTAATAAAAATCAAATCAAAAATCTGTGTCAAAGCCCAGTAAGTATTTAGGCCCTCATCGGAGGCTCCAAAAAAACACTTCCATGAGGTGTCAACTCGGGCAGGGCGATATACGGAACATACGGGATACTAGGGATGCACCGAAATGAAAATTTGTGCCCGAAGCCGAATAAAATTTAAACGCTTGGCTGAATAATGAATGCAGTTTTTCACAATTTTTTTAATATTGCATAAATAGCCTAGAATAAATATTTAGACATGTTTTTCACATAAAGTAACTTCTTTATTGAATATTGAATTTTTTTTAATATTACAGTTGCCTTTGCTTTTCAAAAAAAAGCACAAAGTTTTTCATTTCTATTAGGCCTTCAAACAAAACATGCATTCCAAAAAAAAAAATAAAGTGCATTAAAGTGGATAAACCCACAACAAATTAATTATTGTCCTTTTGGCAAAAGTCTGCTTAGCCACAGTAGATATGCTAATAATGTAAACAGAAGGCTCAGGTAAATCTCAATTAAGTGTGTGCTTGTAACCTCATACACTTATACAGGTAGCCTACACAACAGGCTAATAATGTAAACAGACGCCCCACTAAATCTCAAAGAGTGTGTGCTTGTAACCTCATACACTTATACAGGTACACAACGTCACTGCACGTTGGTTGATTGCGTCACCGCGTCAAAAAATTGCGTCACACGCCACTATTCAGCCTTGATTTTAACTCATTCCACCGAAGGCCGAATATGGCTTTTTTTTGCCATATTCGGCCGAATATATTCGGTTACCGATTAATCGGTGCATCCCTACTGGATACTCAGTGGCCGAGTGGGTATAGTGTCCGCCCTGAGAAGGGTAGGTCGTGAGTTCAAATCCCAGCTGAGTCATACCAAAGACTATAAAAATGGGACCCATTACCTCCCTGCTTGGCACTCAGCATTAAGGGTTGGAATTGGGGGTTAAATCACCAAAAATTATTCCTGGGCGCGGCACCGCTGCTGCCCACTGATCAAAGGTGATGGGTCAAATGCAGAGAATAATTTCGCCACACCTAGTGTGTGTGTGACAATCATTGGTACTTGAACTTTAACACACTGGATATATCACAAATTTGTCTCTGTGCGATATAGAAAATGACTATATGGTGATATTGGAGTATATGTTCTCACGCAGTTGCTTTTAGCTGCTGGCATTACACTACACGCTCTTGTCTATCCTTCTCACAGAGACATAAAACAAGCGCACCTTCTTCCATACGTCACATACTGTTGGGCGTGCAACGTCACACGCCCTCGCCAAGCAGACATGGGTAACGTTAGCTGAGATGCTAGTGGTGTGGTGCGAGTGGTAATACGAGAGAAATAAGGTGCAAATCTGGTAACAAATGAAGGTAGAAGAAAAATCATTCCTAAGAAAAACAGCACAGGGGTCATTGTCTGGCAGTGGTTTGGTTTCAAGCGGGAAGATGTTGAACAATTATGCAGCAAAAGCGTTGCTACAAAAAGTAGGCATCATTTAAAAAGTCACCCGCTAGAGAATGACGAGTGCTTGAAACTCTGCATGTCAACATGTCCGTCGGTGCCACACCCACGAAAGGCCCAAGCAACCGTTTCCACATCAACACCGTATGAAAAAAAAAATAGTCAACAACAGAAAGAGATAACGTCTGCTGGAACCTACCACTTAGCGAAGGACATACACTATTTTATTTCCTATTATGCAGCTCATCTTTATTTGACACTTAGTGAAATATCTTCTGTAACGTCAAGCACAAAAGTGCACTTTATTGGTTTTAAACTATTGTAGTGCCTTTCTGTGCTCAGTGGCCTAGTGGTTAGAGTGTCCGCCTTGAGATGGGTAGGTTGTGAGTTCAAACCCCGGCCGAGTCATACCAGAGACTATATTGTACCGTATGTCCCGGCAAGAAATCTGCGTTCAAAAGACTCCGGCTTATTAGTGATTCCTAGAGCCCAAAAAAAGTCTGCGGGCTATAGAGCGTTTTCCGTTCGGGCTCCAGTACTCTGGAATGCCCTCCCGGTAACAGTTCGAGATGCTACCTCAGTAGAAGCATTTAAGTCTCACCTTAAAACTCATCTGTATACTCTAGCCTTTAAATAGACCTCCTTTTTAGACCAGTTGATCTGCCGCTTCTTTTCTTTCTCCTATGTCCCCCCCTCCCTTGTGGAGGGGGTCCGGTCCGATGACCATGGATGAAGTACTGGCTGTCCAGAGTCGAGACCCAGGATGGACCGCTCGTCGGGACCCAGGATGGACCGCTCGCCTGTATCGGTTGGGGACATCTCTACGCTGCTGATCCGCTTGAGATGGTTTCCTGTGGACGGGACTCTCGCTGCTGTCTTGGATCCGCTTGAACTGAACTCTCGCGGCTGTGTTGGAGCCACTATGGATTGAACTTTCACAGTATCATGTTAGACCCGCTCGACATCCATTGCTTTCGGTCCCCTAGAGGGGGGGGGGGGTTGCCCACATCTGAGGTCCTCTCCAAGGTTTCTCATAGTCAGCATTGTCACTGGCGTCCCACTGGATGTGAATTCTCCCTGCCCACTGGGTGTGAGTTTTCCTTGCCCTTTTGTGGGTTCTTCCGAGGATGTTGTAGTCGTAATGATCTGTGCAGTCCTTTGAGACATTTGTGATTTGGGGCTATATAAATAAACATTGATTGATATAAAAACGGGAGCCATTACCGCCCTGCTAGGCACTCAGCATCAAGGGTTGGAATTGGGGGTTAAATCACCGGGCTCGGCCACCGCTGCTGCTCACTGCTCCCCTCACCCCCCTAGTGTGTGTGACAATCATTGCTTGGTACTTTAACTTAACTTAAAAAGTGCACTTTAAATTAGTATTGTTTTGATATGTTATCTTAGTGGCATCATGCACAAAAGTGCACTAATAGCTTGTTTAAAAATCCATCCATCCATTTTCTACCGCTTGTCCCCCTTGGGGTTGCGGGGGGTGATGGAGCCTATCTCAGCTGCATTTAAAATGTCTCTGCTTCACGGTGGCAAAGGGGTTAGTGCGTCTGCCTCACAATACGAAGTCCCT
Source organism: Nerophis ophidion (assembly GCF_033978795.1). Classification (NCBI taxonomy): domain Eukaryota; kingdom Metazoa; phylum Chordata; class Actinopteri; order Syngnathiformes; family Syngnathidae; genus Nerophis; species Nerophis ophidion. Next base: position 71,050,814 of record NC_084619.1, on the reverse strand, counting down.
GCAGTCCTGAGTTCAAATCCAGGCTCGGGATCTTTCTGTGTGGAGTTTGCATGTTCTCCCCGTGACTGCGTGACCGGCTTCCTCCCACCTCCAAAGACATGCACCTGGGGATAGGTTGATTGGCAACACTGAACGGTCCCTAGTGTGTGAATGTGAGTGTGAATGTTGTCTGTGTTAGGCCTGCGATGAGGTGGCGACTTGTCCAGGGTGTACTCCGCCTTCCGTCCGATTGTAGCTGAGATAGGCGCCGGCGCCCCCCGCGAAATGGATGGATGGTTTGTACTTGTATAGCGCTTTTCTACCTTCAAGGTACTCAAAGCGCTTTGACACTACTTCCACATTCACCCATTCACGCACCGATGGGAGGGAGCTGCCATGCAAGGCGCTAACTTGCACCCATCAGGAGCAAGGGTGAAGTGTCTTGCTCAAGGACACGACGGACGTGACGAGGTTGGTACTAGGTGGGGATTGAACCACATAAAGGTAACCTATTTTTCTTTATAAATGTGCTTTTCATGATGGCATCCTTACATCACACTCAATTTTTTTACTGCATGCCTTTGGTAAGTGCCGGAGTGAGAAGGGGTTTTAAATTAATTAGCGCCCGGGCGGCAATTCGAGGAAATACGGTATTAATGTATTAATGAAAGGCCAGAAGACGTTACAGACATGATCTGTTAGCGCAAAACAAAAGAAAGGCAGCGAGGTAGCCGGCTAGTTAGTTAGCACTAACAGTGAACGTTAGCACGCAGACACGTTAGGTTAAGTTAGCAACATGCTAACGAGGACGCGGGGCCTAGCGGGACCCCTGCGGCCGTAGCCAGCTGTCCGAAGACGCGGCGTATGTCGGCGGCGACTCACGATGGTGACGCTGGCCTTGCGCAGGTCGCGGTTGGGTTGGGTTGTACTTGTATAGCGCTTTTCTACCTTCAAGGTACTCAAAGCGCTTTGACACTACTTCCACATTCACGCACCGATGGGAGGGAGCTGCCATGCAAGGCGCTAACCTGCACCCATCAGGAGCAAGGGTGAAGTGTCTTGCTCAAGGACACAACGGACGTGACGAGGTTGGTACCAGGTGGGGATTGAACCACGTAAAGTAAAGGTAAGACCATAACAACGTATTTTTTTAATAAATGTGCTTTTCATGATGGTATCCTTACATCACACTCAATTTTTTTACTGCATGCCTTTGGTAAGTGCCGGAGTGAGAAGGGGTTTTAAATTTATTAGCGCCCGGGCGTCAATTCGAGGAAATACGGTATTAATGTATTAATGAAAGGCCAGAAGACGTTACAGACATGATCTGTTAGCGCAAAACAAAAGAAAGGCAGCGAGGTAGCCGGCTAGTTAGTTAGCACTAACAGTGAACGTTAGCACGCAGACACGTTAGGTTAAGTTAGCAACATGCTAACGAGGACGCGGGGCCTAGCGGGACCCCTGCGGCCGTAGCCAGCTGTCCGAAGACGCGGCGTATGTCGGCGGCGACTCACGATGGTGACGCTGGCCTTGCGGAGGTCGCGGTTCTCCTCCTGCAGCGCCTTGCACTTCAGCTTGAAAGTCTCCAGCTCGATCTTCAGCACCTTGTTCTCCTGCTGCAGCGACGCCAGCCGGTTAGTCAGCTCCTCCAGGCGGAACTGGGAGATGACCACGCTCGGCTTGCCCGAGCTGGAGGCCGAGGACGACATGGGGGTGGCCGAGCTGCTGCCCGCGCCGTCGGTGTCGCTCTCACTCGCGCTGTCCGCCATGTTGCTGTGCGACACTGGGGGGGAGGAGGGGGGAGGGAGGAGGAAGCGTCTCGCCTTGCTGCCAGATCTCTGACAGCGTCCTCGCGTGGATGTCTCCGGTACTGCACGCTGCCGCTTTTTTTTTTTTTTTTTTTTTTTTTTTTTAATATTTATTTATATCAATCAATCAATCAATGTTTACTTATATAGCCCTAAATCACTAGTGTCTCAAAGGGCTGCACAAACCACTACGACATCCTCGGTAGGCCCACATAAGGGCAAGGAAAACTCACACCCAGTGGGACGTCGGTGACAATGATGACTATGAGAACCTTGGAGAGGAGGAAAGCAATGGATGTCGAGCGGGTCTAACATGATACTGTGAAAGTTCAATCCATAATGGATCCAACACAGTCGCGAGAGTCCAGTCCAGAGCGGATCCAACACAGCAGCGAGAGTCCCGTTCACAGCGGAGCCAGCAGGAAACCATCCCAAGCGGAGGCGGATCAGCAGCGCAGAGATGTCCCCAGCCGATACACAGGCGAGCAGTACATGGCCACCGGATCGGACCGGACCCCCTCCACAAGGGAAAGTGGGACATAGAAGAAAAAGAAAAGAAACGGCAGATCAACTGGTCTAAAAAGGGAGTCTATTTAAAGGCTAGAGTATACAAATGAGTTTTAAGGTGAGACTTAAATGCTTCTACTGAGGTGGCATCTCGAACTGTTACCGGGAGGGCATTCCAGAGTACTGGAGCCCGAAATGAAAACGCTCTATAGCCCGCAGACTTTTTTTGGGCTTTAGGAATCACTAATAAGCCGGAGTCCTTTGAACGCAGATTTCTTGCCGGGACATATGGTACAATACAATCGGCAAGATAGGATGGAGCTAGACCGTGTAGTATTTTATACGTAAGTAGTAAAACCTTAAAGTCACATCTTAAGTGCACAGGAAGCCAGTGCAGGTGAGCCAGTATAGGTATATATGTATGTATATATGTATATAAAGGTATATACAGTATAGGTATATATGTATGTATATATGTATATAAAGGTATATACAGTACAGGCGTAATGTGATCAAACTTTCTTGTTCTTGTCAAAAGTCTAGCAGCCGCATTTTGTACCAACTGTAATCTTATAAATTTCAACAATTACAAACAGTAAGTCAAACGACAATATAAAACATTATAAAACATTATGAAAACAGTACAAAACAGCGCCAGGGGGTTGTAAGTTCCATCCATCCATCCATCCATCCATCTTCTTCCGCTTATCCGAGGTCGGGACGCGGGGGCAGCAGCCTAAACAGGGAAACCCAGACTTCCCTCTCCCCAGCCACTTCGTCTAGCTCTTCCCGGGGGATCCCGAGGCGTTCCCAGGCCAGCCGGGAGACATAGTCTTCCCAACGTGTCCTGGGTCTTCCCCGTGGCCTCCTACCGGTTGGACGTGCCCTAAACACCTCCCTAGGGAGGCGTTCGGGTGGCATCCTGACCAGATGCCCGAACCACCTCATCTGGCTCCTCTCGATGTGAAGGAGCAGCGGCTTTACTTTGAGTTCCTCCCGGATGGCAGAGCTTCTCACCCTATCTCTAAGGGAGAGACCCAAACTCATTTCGGCCGCTTGTCAAGTGGATCATTCACAATTTTTAAAGAGAAGGTGTGTAAGTCCTGTACAACATCCCTGTTGGGATGGCATCAAATACAATAGCAAATTGTTTGGGAGTCACAGGTATCTTAAATTGGTTGAGAAAATTATTGGTAATTAAAAAAGTTGACCTTCCTTATTGAAAAGCTGACTCACTAAAATAATGTTATTGTTAAACCAATTGTTGAGGAAAAGAGATTTCCTTTTGTAACATCTGTCTTTATTGTTCCAGATGAAATATTTGGGAGGTGAAAAATAGCTGCACGCTGCCGCTTCACAAAATTGCCCCCAACTCGAACACGTCATAAAGCAGGGGTCACCAACACGGGTCGCCCGTAAGGACCAGATGAGTCGCCCGCTGGCCTGTTCTAAAAATAGCTCAAATAGCAGCACTTACCAGTGAGCTGCCTCTATTTTTTTTAAAGTGTATTTATTTACTAGCAAGCTGGTCCCGCTTTGCTCGACATTTTTCATTCTAAGAGAGACAAAACTCAAATACGGCAAAATCCGGCAAGAAATCTGCGTTCAAAGGACTCCGGCTTATTAGTGATTCCCAAAGCCCAAAAAAAGTCTGCGGGCTATAGAGCGTTTTCCGTTCGGGCTCCAGTACTCTGGAATGCCTTCCCGGTAAAAGTTCAAGATGCTACCTCAGTAGAAGCATTTAAGTCTCATCTTAAAACTCATACTCTAGACCAGGGGTAGGGAACCTATGGCTCTAGAGCCAGATGTGGCTCTTTTGATGACTGCATCTGGCTCTCAGATAAATCTGAGCTGACATTGCTTAACACGATAAGCAATGTCAGCTTATCGTACTTGAAATAACGTGTCTAAAAGTGTACAAACTTAACACCTTTTATCCTCACAATTCAATTTTCCTACATTCAACATTTCGCTCTAGACACACACACACACACACACACACACACACACACACACACACCCCCGCCAGGAAGCTAATTTGTACCCTCGACCCCAATGTGATAAATGCATGAATGGTTATTGAAATATAGATCCTTGACAGGACTACAGTTAAAAGGGTGTGTTTGCAAACTGGTAGAAATTGTACTTAAAATAACGTGTCTAAAAGTGTACAAACTTAACACCTTTTATCCTCACAATACAATTCTCTTACATTCAACATTTCGCTCTAGACACACACACACACACACACACACACACACACACACACACACACACACACACCCCCGCCAGGAAGCTAATTTGTACCCTCGACCCCAATGTGATAAATGCATTAATGGTTATTGAAATATAGATCCTTGACAGGACTACAGTTAAAAGGGTGTGTTTGCAAACTGGTAGAAATTGTACTTAAAATAACGTGTCTAAAAGTGTACAAACGTAACACCTTTTATCCTCACAATACAATTCTCTTACATTCAACATTTCGCTCTAGACACACACACACACACACACACACACACACACACACCCCCGCCAGGAAGCTAATTTGTACCCTCGACCCCAACGTGATAAATGCATGAATGGTTATTGAAATATAGATCCTTGACAGGACTACAGTTAAAAGGGCGTGTTTGCAAACTGGTAGAAATTGTACTTAAAATAACGTGTCTAAAAGTGTACAAACTTAACACCTTTTATCCTCACAATACAATTTTCTTACATTCAACATTTCGCTCTAGACACACACACACACACACACACACACACACACACACACACACACACACAGTTAATCAGTGTTAAAAATATAAAACATTCTCGTGCATTTTTAACCCATCCATCCGTTTTCTACCGCACCTGGTAAGACGTAATTCATTTATTATTGGTTAGTGTGGGGGCTTGCCCTCCTGGGGGTTCTTCAGACCACCAAGCACCGACATGAGAGCCTGTTTCAGGGTTACAGTATGTTTTTATTTTTCAATAAGTCTCTCAGTTGCTTCCCAGCAATTGTCTTTTTCTCTTTCTTCCTCACTCGCGCTCTGGCTCCAGCCCCAACCCCAACCCTGTCTCTCCTCCTGGCCGCTGCTTATAAAGAGAGCGACAGGTGATTAGATGACAAGGCCCAGGTGGGCCATCTACGCACCTGTCGCTGATTTCAAGGCCGGTCCTGGCAACACCCCGCTTCGCTGCAGGCCCGCAGGCCACGCCCCCTCCACAGTTAGCTTCAGAATAACAATGTTATTACAAAGAATAAGAGACCTATTATACTCTAGAAATGTTGGTCTTACTTAAAAATGCACGTGTTTAGTTGTGTTCAGTGTAAAAAAAAATATTATATGGCTCCTACGGAAATTTATTTTAAAATATTTGGCTTTTTGGCTCTTTCAGTCAAAAAGGTTCCCGACCCCTGCTCTAGCCTTTAAATAGACCTCCTTTTTAGACCAGTTGATCTGCCATTTATTTGCTTTTTCTCCTATGTTGGCCCACTCTCCCTTGCGAAGGGGGTCTGGATGAAGTACTGGCTGTCCAGAGTCGGGACCCAGGATGGACCGCTCACCTGGGACATCTCTACGCTGCTGATCCGCCTCCGCTTGGGATGGTTTCCTGCTGGCTCCATTTTGGACTGGACTCTCGCGGCTGTGTTGGATCCACAATGGATTGAACTTTCACAGTATCATGTTAGACCCGCTCGACATCCATTGCTTTCGGTACCCTAGGGGGGGGAGGGGAGGGGGGGGTGGCCACATATGTGGTCCTCTCCAAGGTTCTTAGTCATTGTCACCGACGTCCCACTGGGTGTGAGTTTTCCTTGCCCTTATGTGGGCCTACCGAGGATGTCGTTGTGGTTTGTGCAGCCCTTTGAGACACTAGTGATTTAGGGCTATATAAGTAAACATTGATTGATTGATTGAAATAGAATTTGAAAATCCCAGAAATTTTTTTAAAGACTTGGTCTTCACTTGTTTAAATAATTTCATTAATATTTTTACTTTGCTTCTTATAACTTTCAGAAAGACAATTTTACAGAAAAAATACCACCTTAAAAATGATTTTAGGATTTTTAAACACATATACCTTTTTACCTTTTAAAGTCCTTCCGCTTCTTTCCTGACAATTTAAATCAATGTTCAAGTACATTTATTTTTTTATTGTAAAGAATAATAAATTAATTTTAATTTAATACGTCATTTTGGCTTCTGTTTTTTCGACAAAGAATATTTGTGAAATATTTCTTCAAAGTTATTATGATTAAAATTAAAAAAAAAATATTCTGGCAGATCTAGAAAATCTTTAGAATCAAATTTAAATCTTATTTCAAAGTCTTTTGAATTTCTTTTAGAATTTGTGTTCTGGAAAATCTAGAAGAAATCCTTTGTCTTTGTTAGAAATATAGCTTGATCCAATTTGTTATATATTTTAACAAAATGCAGATCGGATTTTAACCTATTTAAAACATGTCATCAAAATTTTAAAATGAATCTTAATCAGGAAAAATAACTAATGATGTTCCATAAGTTCCTTTTTAATTTTTTTTTCAAAAAGATTCGAATTAGCTAGTTTTTCTCTTCTTTTTTTCCAGTGGAATTTTGAATTTTAAAGAGTCAAAAAATCCCTGCTTTTTTCCTATTTTTAACCATTCAATTAAGTGTTTTTTGCATCATTTATTCTCTACAAAAACCTTCCGTAAAAGGAAAAAAAATGTACGACAGAAACCCTAAACTTTAGACAGACTTGCAACAAGCCCTCATAATTAGGTGTAGGTCTTGTACAAACCCCAAATCTTTGGTCATGGGTCTAGGTTTTGTACAAACCCTAAATCTTTGGTCATAGACGTGCAACAAGCCTAAATACTTGGATACAAGTCTAGTATAAGCCCTAAATCTTTGGTCATAGACCTGTAACAAACCTAAATACTTTGATACAAGTCTAGTATAAGCCCTAAATCTTTGGTCATAGACCTGTAACAAACCTTAATACTTGGATACAAGTCTAGTATGAGCCCTAAATCTTTGGTCATAGACCTGCAACTAACTTAAATACTTGGACAACGGTCTAGTATAAAACCTAAATCTTTGGTCATAGACCTGCAACAAACCTAAATACTTGGATAACAGTCTTGTATAAACCCTAAATCTTTGGTCATAGACCTGTAACAAACCTAAATACTTGGATACAAGTCTAGTATAAGCCCTAAATCTTTGGTCATAGACCTGCAACTAACCTAAATACTTGGACAAGGGTCTAGTATAAAACCTAAATCTTTGGTCATAGACCTGCAACAAACCTAAATACTTGGATAAGTCTTGTATAAACCCTAAATATTTGGTCATAGACCTGTAACAAACCTAAATACTTGGATACAAGTCTAGTATAAGCCCTAAATATTTGGTCATAGACCTGCAACAAACCTAAATACTTGGATAACAGTCTTGTATAAACCCTAAATCTTTGGTCAGAGACCTGTAACAAACCTAAATACTTAGATAAAGGTCTTGTATAAACCCTAAATCTTTGGTCATAGACCTGTAACAAACCTAAATACTTGGATAAAGGTCTTAAATCTTTGTTCACAGACCTGCAACAAACCTAAATACTTAGATAAAGGTCTTGTATAAACCCAAAATCTTTGGTCATAGACCTGCAAAAAACCTAAATACTTGGATAACAGTCTAGTATAAACCTTAAATCTTTGGTCAGAGACCTGTAACAAACCTAAATACTTGGATAAAGGTCTTAAATCTTTGGTCATAGACCTGCAACAAACCTAAATACTTGGATACAAGTCTAGTATAAGCCCTAAATCTTTGGTCAAAGACCTGCAACAAGCCTAAGTAATCAGGTCTTGTACAAGCCTGAAATCGGTCCCTGTCATCTAGGTCTGGTCTCCCACAAGACTACAAGTCTAGACCTAATAAAAGTCGACCCAAGTGCTTCATTTTATTTAGCAAATAAATAATTGGCAAGTCTTCCTTTACAGTGATGCATTCATGGAACCTGGGATATTTCGCCGCCACACAAAAAGACCACACAAACTCCCCTTTTGCAAAAATCAATGCAAATTTTTATTTTGTCCTTTTTTTTTTAAGGTTCATTTTGATTTTTTTTCTTGAAACAATACGGTGGTCGTCGCTGCTATATCCTCTAAAAGGTAACCAAAGTGCTAGAATCATTATTACATCTGAATGGCTTCACTCTCGTTAGTAAAGATTTGTACATCAAAAACTCCTTTTGGGTGAAAACAGGTTGTGGAACACCATAGTTGTCACCAAAGGATGGCGTCGCCCTCGTGATCATGAAGAACTCCATAATGTCACTAATGTCCACTGCGGGGGACATCAGCGTAGCGTGAAACCAAAAGACATTAAAAGCTCCACGCAGCATCAGCTTGAACATTTTTCTCCCATCCAGTGTGTTGTTGTTTATTTGAGTATTGAGAGCTACCAACAATCTTATAGTGGAACCTGAATGAAGGAGGGAAAAATGCCCTTACTTTAGTCAAATTTGGACGCTCACAGTCTAAAAGTGTACAAACTTAACACCTTTTATCCTCACAATACATTTTTCTTACATTCCTCGAGCCACACACACACACACACACACACACACACACACACACACACACACACACACCCGCCAGGAAGCTAATTTGTACCCTCGACCCCAACGTGATAAATGCATGAATGGTTATTGAAATATAGATCCTTGACAGGACTACAGTTAAAAGGGCGTGTTTGCAAACTGGTAGAAATTGTACTTAAAATAACGTGTCTAAAAGTGTACAAACTTAACACCTTTTATCCTCACAATACAATTTTCTTACATTCAACATTTCGCTCTAGACACACACATACACACACACACAGACACACACACCCCCGCCAGGAAGCTAATTTGTACCCTCGACCCCAACGTGATAAATGCATGAATGGTTATTGAAATATAGATCTTTGACAGGACTACAGTTAAAAGGGCGTGTTTGCAAACTGGTAGAAATTGTACTTAAAATAACGTGTCTAAAAGTGTACAAACTTAACACCTTTTATCCTCACAATACAATTTTCTTACATTCAACATTTCGCTCTACACACACACACACACACACACACACACACACACACACACACACACACACACCCTGCCAGGAAGCTAATTTGTACCTCGACCCCAACGTGATAAATGCATGAATGGTTATTGAAATATAGATCCTTGACAGGACTACAGTTAAAAGGGCGTGTTTGCAAACTGGTAGAAATTGTACTTAAAATAACGTGTCTAAAAGTGTACAAACTTAACACCTTTTTATCCTCAAAATAAAATTTTCTTACATTCAACATTTAAATGGGTTGTACTTGTATAGCGCTTTTCTACCTTCAAGGTACTCAAAGCGCTTTGACATTACTTCCACATTTACCCATTCACACACACATTCACACACTGATGGAGGGAGCTGCCATGCAAGGCGCCAACCAGCACCCATCAGGAGCAAGGGTGAAGTGTCTTGCTCAGGACACAACGGACGTGACGAGGTTGGTACTAGGTGGGATTTGAATCAGGGACCCTCGGGTTGCGCACGGCCACTCTCCCACTGCGCCACGCTGTCCCTAGACACACACACACACACACACACACACACACCCCCGCCAGGAAGCTAATTTGTACCCTTGACCCCAACGTGATAAATGCATGAATGGTTATTGAAATATAGATCCTTGACAGGACTACAGTTAAAAGGGCGTGTTTGCAAACTGGTAGAAATTGTACTTAAAATAACGTGGAGGGCATGCGTGGAAAATAGTCTGCAGAAAGGCTCGCAGGATTAGAATCCCCCGCTGTGGGAACACTGGAAATTCAAAAAGGTAAAATCAAACCGTCCCCACCCCCCCCATGTAGAAAGATTATTTATACAGCTCTATGTTACACTCCAAGCTTTAAAAGTGGAAAAGACCCAAGACCAGTGGTATTTAAGAAGTGTCCACCTGCTGCCTCCTTGGACAGAAAGTCTAAAAAAAAGGAAGCGAAAGGTGGGCTGAAGAAAGAAAGCATAAGGCCGGTGTTGAAAGTGTGACGTCTTCATGCGCTCTCGTGTCGTCTTCGCTGGCGCCAAAGTCCCACGGGGGCCGCAGGAAAGGGGAGGAGTTTGGCGCGGCGACCTCCCGGGCGATGTGTGATGGACTGGGAGCGAGTCGGGACCGGAAGGGGGGCGTCGACCCGTGTTGGTGGAAGCAGATCCTGGCTGGAGTCTTGGCCATCCACCCCCCAACCCCCCCAGTCCTTGGTAAGACCTGACCATGGACTATGATCCCCGCGTGGCTGAAGAACACAAAATAAAAGGGGGTTAAAAAAAAAATCACGTGAGGAAACAAAAAGGTGGAAAGCCAGGGCCCGTGTTATCCTAGAGGAGACTGAGGGCTTCCCGAACTTTTCAAGCACGACCACAGGCTTCGCTACACATCCTCAACTATTTGCTATTTTTGTTATTCTTTTGCTTTAATCTGATGTTAAAAAGGGGGTTGCCATGGTAACCTTAGACCTTAACCTTCTCATTTGCACAGATGGACTTGAATGCAGCATACGGGCTGAAGGAAGGAAGGAAGGAAGGAAGGAAGGAAGGAAGGAAGGAAGGAAGGAAGGAAGGAAGGAAGGAAGGAAGGAAGGAAGGAAGGAAGGAAGGAAGGAAGGAAGGAAGGAAGGAAGGAAGGAAGGAAGGAAGGAAGGAAGGAAGGAAGGAAGGAAGGAAGGAAGGAAGGAAGGAAGGAAGGAAGGAAGGAAGGAAGGAAGGAAGGAAGGAAGGAAGGAAGGAAGGAAGGAAGGAAGGAAGGAAGGAAGGAAGGAAGGAGGAGGAAGGAAGGAAGGAAGGAAGGAAGGAAGGAAGGAAGGAAGGAAGGAAGGAAGGAAGGAAGGAAGGAAGGAAGGAAGGAAGGGAAGGAAGGAAGGAAGGAAGGAAGGAAGGAAGGAAGGAAGGGAAGGAAGGAAGGAAGGAAGGAAGGAAGGAAGGAAGGAAGGAAGGAAGGAAGGAAGGAAGGAAGGAAGGAAGGAAGGAAGGAAGGAAGGAAGGAAGGAAGGAAGGAAGGAAGGAAGGAAGGAAGGAAGGAAGGAAGGAAGGAAGGAAGGAAGGAAGGAAGGAAGGAAGGAAGGAAGGAAGGAAGGAAGGAAGGAAGGAAGGAAGGAAGGAAGGAAGGAAGGAAGGAAGGAAGGAAGGAAGGAAGGAAGGAAGGAAGGAAGGAAGGAAGGAAGGAAGGAAGGAAGGAAGGAAGGAAGGAAGGAAGGAAGGAAGGAAGGAAGGAAGGAAGGAAGGAAGGAAGGAAGGAAGGAAGGAAGGAAGGAAGGAAGGAAGGAAGGAAGGAAGGAAGGAAGGAAGGAAGGAAGGAAGGAAGGAAGGAAGGAAGGAAGGAAGGAAGGAAGGAAGGACGGACGGACGGACGGACGGACGGACGGACGGACGGACGGACGGACGGACGCACGCACGCACGCACGCACGCACGCACGCACGCACGCACGCACGCACGCACGCACGCACGCACACACACTGCACCTCCATAACGCCCTAGACCATGACACCTGTACACAGGGACGGTATAGCTCGGTTGGTAGACTGGCCTTGCCAGCAACTTGAGGGTTCCAGGTTCGATCCCCACTTCCAACCATCCTCGTCACTGCCGTTGTGCCCTTTGGCAAGACACTTGAGCCACCAGCTCCCAGTGCCACCCACACTGCTTTAAATGGAACTTAGATATTGGCTTTCACTACGTAAAAGCGCTTGGAGTCACTAGAGAAAAGCGCTACATAAATATAATTCACTCCACTACACGGTTAAGTAACACAAATGTAATATTGTCAACACAAATTATTTGTGATTTGGAAATTTGTTTTCTAAAAAACAAAAAAAACGGCAGTTGAGTAAACAGCAACACAGACCCGTGTGAGACAACCATGTTGGGATTATTGTTTTAAATTACTATCAAATACGTCAGGATAAAACAAAATTCTTACTCTTATAAACGCCTTGTGCTCTCTGCAGTTGAGTTAACATTCCAACACAGACCCGTGTGTGACAGGTACACTCTTAAGATTTTGGGGGAAAATATGAAATATTACGATTAAAAAAAAAAAAAGTAGTACAAAAAAGTAGTCTATCCTACTTTTATAAACGCCTTGTACTCTCTGCAGTTAACCTTCGTCTTGTTTTAGTTTTTAAATGCATAAAAAACACCACATACATTTATTTTTTTGCATCAAAGCTTTTTGACTTTGTCAGGAACCTCTTTGTCAACAAAATAAAACATTTACATTTTTTTTCACTAAATTATAAAATGCTCTGGTAGAAATTATGCCCTTGGTGTTGTTAGGGTCGGTTTCGACCCAGTTATAAAAATAAGATGATAAAGCAATGATAAGAGCCAAAACTGAACACACTGACAGCCAGCTCCTCTCCCAATCATGTGAGCTTTAGTGGATTCTCATTTTACCTTGTTATCCTGTACAAAAACAAACAAAAGACGGACACTAAAAGTGTCACTTTTTGCCACTCTGATTTTGTTTTTTTATTAGTTTTGGAACTAGTAATCTATTTCTCTTGGTTTCATTTGCTTGATTGGTTGTTGTTTGTTTGATGTTGGATTTCTGTTGCTAAAAAAATAAGTTTTAGCCTTTTTCTTGAAGTAAATATATATGGGTCGAAATTGACCCGTAACACCATATACGTTACTATAGTTAAAATTCTTAAAATGAAAAAATAAATAAAACACATTTATTTAAGAGATGTGTTCTAATACCCCTTAGTAATAGTTAGGTAACACAACAACCTTTTTTTTTTTATTTATATGATTCTCTTGAGGTTCGTTTTACCATTTTTAAAAATTGAAATCGAGGGGTATACTGACAAAAAAAGGCCCAATGGCCCAAACCAAAAATATTAAAACCAATATTTTCAAGGATAAGGAAGCCTAACAAGGTAACCAAGAGATGAGAAACAAATTGGATGATAGATAATTGTTTTTAGTGTATTTTACAGCTGATTTAAGACATGGGTCAAAACCGACCCGTTAACATAAGAGATGGTAACAGAAAGCTAACACAAGAGGAAGGTTAAGTAAACAGCAACACAGACTCATGTGAGACAACTATTTTAGGATTATTGTTTTAAACTACTATCAAATACGTCGGGATAAAACAAAATTCTTACTCTTATAAATGCCTTGTACTCTCTGCAGTTGAGTTAACATTCCAACACAGACTCGTGTGAGACAGGTACACTTAAAATTTGTGGAAAAAAATATTACATTATCAAAAAAAAACAACTTTAGTACAAAAAAGTAGTCTCTCCTCTCTTACTCTTATAAATGCCTTGTACTCTCTGCAGTTGAGTTAACATTCCAACACAGGTACACTCTTAAGATTTTTGGGGAAAATATGAAATATTGCTATAAAAAAAAAAAAGTAGTACAAAAAAGTAGTCTATCCTACTTTTATAAACGCCTTGTACTCTCTGCAGTTGAGTAAACAGCAACACAGACTCATGTGAGACAACTATGTTAGGATTATTGTTTTAAATTACTATGAAATACGTCAGGATCAAACAAAATTCTTACTCTTATAAATGCCTTTTACTCTCTGCAGTTGATTAAAAGCTCTAACACAGACTTAAGTGAGACTGCTATTTTGGATTATTACATAACATTTCTCTAATGACAAGTCTTACTTCGAATGGATGCCTGCTGCTCTCTGCAGTTGAGTAAACACTAACACAAGACTGCTATGTGACATTATTTTCAAATATTCCTATCAAAAATACATGAGTAAAAAAAAAAAAAGGATCTCTTACTTTTATAAATGCCCTGTACTCTCTGCAGTTGAGTTAACATTCCAACACAGACTGCTGTGTGGGAAATGCCTGCTGCTCTCTGCAGTTAAGTGAACGCTCACTTGACATTTTTGTACAAACACTTTGTTAAAAAGCCAAAATGCTACTCAAATATAAATTAAATAAATGACTTTTATTATAGTCATTTTGATTCCAATACATCCATCCATTTATTTTCTACCGCTTGTCCCCTTTGGGGTCGCTGGATCCTATCTCAGCTGCATTCGGGCGGAAGGCGGTGTACACCCTGGACAAGTCGCCACCTCATCGCAGGATTCCAATACCATATTGATAAGTAATATTGTCAAATACAATAATCAGTGCTCCTGAGTCACTATTCGGGGACGAGTGGCACTCGATATGAATATTTCTTTATGGAGATGAAAATGAGGCTGTGGTTACCTGGCAGGTGAGCACGCCTCCTATGAGTGAAACTTCCTGTCTCCCGGCCTCTTGTCCTCATTTCGCCGGCTCGTCCTCGCCCCGCCTTCCTTCTGGAACATAAATATGGATAAACACAAGATTAATAAAAAAAAATGGCGTTTGAGTCACCAAGTTGCAAGACAAACGCTGCAGTGTCACCATGGCAACCACAAACACCTGCACGGAGAGAAGGTGCGTTCAAGGAGGGTGGGAGAAAATGTTAGTCACAAAGAAGCCACAACATTAGGTACACCTTCATCCAATCAGCGTTTCCATGAAATATTTAATAGCACATCAAATAACCAACATGACGTCATTGGGCAGGTGTACCTAATGTTGTGGGTGCCCAAGGGACGCGGCGGCCATTTTGCTTTTTTCACCTTCGGAGATAGACATCTACATATTTAAAAGTTATTTATTTATATTCATAGTCATATTTGAAAACAGCTAGTGTTTTTCCATTTGTTCTCTTTTTGGTTGTCCGCTAGTAAACTGTGTGTGTTAACCTTGAAGCTTTAGGAATGTAAGGAGTAGCAATACTCCCTTCTTATCTCTTCCTGCCTCAGGCTAAGCAGAACAACAGATATGTGTATTTGTTCCGGTAGGTGTGGGCGGGGGAGATATTGGAGAAGACAGCGGTTCCTTAGGGTTTTCAGATCAACTAGGTGACGCAAATTGAATGTGTTGTTTTTTTAGGTTGGTCTCTCCAAAGCTTTGGAATAAATTGCAAAATACCTATTCTGTTATGCGTTATTTAAAATCCGCTTATGTGTCATCAAAAGAACTTGGGATCGACCAGCAACTTAAATTACCTCGGAGGAACATCTGGTCCAAACGCAACACCATTTAGATTTTTCTTTTCAAAGAACTGGAAAGTGCAATTCTTAGTCGTAACATAGTGTGGATGTTGATGAGCCAAACCTCAATGAGGTGCTAACAGTTAACAAGATAGAATACGACTCATTGGTGTATACCAGCAAAATGAGATCAACAAGCTAGCATGCTAACAATAGTACGCTTATTAGAGTTAGCATTAGCGAAGTGCTAAACTATGACACTAGAGTGTATAACTGCAACCTAGCATGCTAAAACGCTAACTGTAACCATACATCAAGTACCAAAATGCATTACTTGTCAGTGCACATTCGAAAAATTAGTTAAAAATGATTCGCGTGGATCAAGTATCTAAAATATGACTCGGGTGTATACCGACAGAATTAGCTAAAAAAGCCAGCATACTAAAGTTAGCATGCTAAATGGTAGCGTTTGTCAAATAACAAAATATTTGACGTTGAGGTGTGTCCTGGCCAAATGAGCTAAAAAAAAAAAAGCTAACATGCTAGAATGCAAAGTTACATTTTAGTACTTCACTAATGCTGACACTTAAGTGTATGACTGCTAAATTAGCTAAAAAAAAAAAAAAGCTAGCATGCTCATTGTAAAATAAATCAAGTATCAAAATATATTAGTCATAGGTGCACATCTGAAAAATGAGTTAAAAAATTTATGCATGGATCAAGTACCGAAAATATGACTCGGGTGTGTAACGACAGAATTAGCTAAAACATTTTTTTTTAAAAAGGCAGCATGCTAAATGGTAGCGTTTGTCGAGTAACAAAATATTTGACGTTGAGGTGTGTCCAGGTCAAATGAGGTAAAATAGCTAACATGCTAACAATAGCATGCTTAGAGTTAGCATTAGTGACGTACTAAAATATGACACTTAGGTGTATAACTTAAGTTAAGTTAAAAGTACCAATAATTAACTAAAATAGCTCAAATAAAAGCTAGCATGCTAACAACAGTATGTGGAGTTATATTTTAGTACTTCACTAATGCTGGCACTTAAGTGTATGACTGCTAAATTAGCTTTAAAAAAGCTAGCATGCTAACTGTAAAATACATCAAGTATCAAAATATATTACTTGTAGGTGCACATCTGAAAAATGAGCTAAAAATGATTTCCATGGATCAAGTAACTAAAATATGACTTGGGTGTATAACAACCAAATTAGCTAAAAAAAAAAAAAAGCCGGCATGCTAAACGGTAGCGTTCGTCGAGTAACAAAATATTTGACGTTGAGGTGTAACATGCTAACAATAGTATGCTTAGAGTTAGCATTAGTGACGTACTAAAATATGACACTTAGGTGTATAACTTAAGTTAACTTAAAAGTAAAATACCAAAAATTTGCTAAATTAGCTAAAAAAAAGCTAGCATGCTAACTGTAAAACACATTTAGTACCAAAATATATTAGTCGTAGATGCACATCTGAAAAATGTGTTAAAAATGCTAAACGGTACCCAAACTATGCCCTCTAGAATGATCTTAACAAAGCCATCTTATTAACGTTAGCATGCTAAATGGTAGTGTTTGTCAAGTAACAAAATATTTAGGGATGTAAGGAGTAGCAATACTCCCTTCTTATCTCTTCCTGCCTCAGGCTAAGCAGAACAACATATATGTGTATTTGTTCCGGTAGGTGTGGGGGGGGGGGGGGAGATATTGGAGAAGACAGCGGTTCCTTAGGGTTTTCAGATCAACTAGGTGACGCCAATTGAATGTGTTGTTTTTTAAGTTGGTCTCTCCAAAGCTTTGGAATAAATTGGAAAATACCTATTCTGTTCTGCGTTATTTAAAATCAGCTTATGTGTCATCAAAAGAACTCGGGATTGACCAGCAACTTAAATTACCTCG